>NW_024068377.1:0-164664 GCF_009389715.1 Phoenix dactylifera | reverse complement strand
TCCACCATGGAGAGAGAGAGAGAGAAGAGAAGTAATTTATTTTTTTGTTTTTCTTTATTTTATTTGCAAAATAGAAGGAGTATTAGGTCTCTAATCTCCATTTTTATTTGTAATCAATTTTCTTTTTATGAAATCCATCAATTCTATTTCATGCAATCCTTGTTCTAGGTTCAGTTTAATTTCTGCTTTTTATACAATACATTAAATTTTTTTTATGCAATTTATGTTCTAGGCTTTTGATCTTCTTAGCACTGATTTTTCATCCATTTTAACTTATGCCAAAACTCTTCTTTGATTAGTTAAATATATAAATGCTTTTTCGAATTTAATTACTTGTCTTTCCGTTAATTTCAAGTAGAAAACATTCTCCGGTAGACCAGAGAATCCGTAAACATCCCCGAAGTAATGTTTTTTTTCTTTTGTTATTTAAAAATCGATTTTGAATCCGAGTGAACGTTTTAATTTTATGCAACTCCAATCGCCTCCCTGTGGATCGGCCTCTTATGACCACTATTCTTCGAGTAGAACAGGTAAGAGTAAAATTAATTTAAACTTTGTTTGTCGGTTCTAACAACGATCTGTTTAGCATATTTTTAGGTAAACAAAAGAAATCAGACAACAAAAATTTTGGCGCCATTGCCGGGGCGGCAAATCGAGAAGCAAGAACGATTATGAAGATCAAATCAAATTTTGGATGCCCGAAGTGAACGCACTCCGATAGTAAGTTTTTTTTATTTTTATTAATTTCTCTTATTTTGATTATTTTTAGTTAATAATTTCGTAGTTATTAAATTCTGAAATTTGAAATTCAAAATTTAAAAAAAAATTAAAAAAATTGAATTTTTTTTGAAAAATTTCCAAAATTCTAAAATTTAAAAATTTGAATTCTGAAATTCAAAATTTGAAATTTTTAAAAAAAAGTTTAAAAAATTAAATTAAAAAAATTATTATTTTTGCTGGTAATTGATAGGGTGCAATCCCTCGAGGTTATCATACCTCTATTGGGACTCCTCACGGAGTAATCTCCAGAGCTTATTCAACGGACACTCGGAGATTGACTAACGCATAAGGATTAGTTTTTAGTTTACATTCAAGTTATTCTTATATAATTTTTTTTAAAAAAATATAAAATTAAAAAAATATAAAAAAATAAATATAAAAAAATTTCTTGCTCATTTAATCAGTACAACCTAATGACATTCCATAAACTTTAAAAAAATCATTGAATATTTGCTGCATTTAGTATTAAGCATTTGCATAAAAGAATTTAAGGGCAAAACCATTAAAAAGATAAGGTTGGGAAGTCATTACCTGTCCTTAGCCCAAAAATCACCACCTTGCATACATATCCTAAGCCAAATTAAATTAAAATCAATTAGATGTTGGCCTTAGGGTTTTCGAGCTCAATTAGGCTCTTAGAAAGAAGCGGCTGAAGCCACTCCAGTGAGAATTTAGTAATTGGTGATGTCTAGAAAAGTTTTACAACAGTGAGAACTGTTACGGATATTGTGGTATTGGTGTATCCCTTCTGGCACCACACACACCCCGAAACTTTTCTGATTACTGGTTACTGGATCGCTTAACTGGTAAGCTCAAGCTTAATCTGAAAGGGAGATTATGAGCTGTCTAATCTAGAGAGAATTTCAGAAACTTTTTAACCTGATAAATCTCTGTGCAACTAGATTTAAAAAGCTACTAAACCTCACTTAATTCTAAGACTAATAGGGTCAAATTGTTGTGTGGTGTTGGTTGTGGTCATCTGTGTCTAGCCCTTCTTTTCTCTTAGGATTTCGTTCGTTTAGGAGTCGAGTCTAATTAAGTTGTGGATAATGTATGCATGGTAGAAGATCATTAAGGGGTAAGTTAACACCATTTAACCCAGAGGTTGGAAAAAAGTATCGTCACATTCGACGAATTATTGATCAACCATCAATCTCTACAATGGGCGATCATATTAGAACCCTGAATGAATTATTCGCTCCTGCATCCGCTAGTCCGCCTACATGTATAGTGTTGCCAATAAATAACGCAGCCCAATTTGAAATTCGGGCTGCAACAATAAATATGCTAACCAAATTCTATGGGTTTGAAAGTGAACAACCCTACATTCATCTAAATAAATTTATGACAATTTGTCAAACTTTCAAAAATCAAAATTTAGATGAAGAAAGTGTAAAATTGAGATTGTTCCCAAGGACCTTAGAGGATCAAGCTGTGGCATGGCTATATTCTCTGGCCCCAAATTCTATCACAACATGGGAACAACTATCTAGGAAGTTCATGGCAAAATTTTACCCCATGATTAAAACAGAAAAAATTAAGGATGCCATAAGAACTTTCAGAGAAAAATCTAAAGAGGAATTTTTTCAAACTTGGGAACGATTCCATGACTTGTTGGTCAAATGCCCACACCATGGGCTTGATAAGGCTGATCTGGTCCACTTCTTTTATAAAGGACTAACTCCGGCACATAGAAACATGATTGAGTCCATGCACAAGGGTAGGTTCATGAACCAAACCCAGATCAAGCCTATGAATTTCTTGTTGACTTAGCTGAAAATGCCAAAATTGGAGTAGCTATGGTGAGGAAGTAAATAGAGATGAGTTCAGATTTAGAAAATCAGGTAATTATGAAATAAAAACAGACCCAGATCTCAAAAATGTCATGTCCAATCTGGTGACTGGAATGAACAACTTAAGTAAAAAATTTGATGCTTTCACTGTTTCCACTAGCTCGAGTTCATATAAAGAGTTAAATCCCATCATGAAAGTGGATCACGAGTCACATAGTTTATATGTCTTGTGTAACAGTCCGGAACATCTAGTGGAGTGCTGCGCTAATCTGCCCACCATAAAGGCCGAGCAAGCAAATGCTCTAAATTCATATAGTGCCTTCAAGAAGCCCACTCCATGACGCATTCGCAAAAATGCTTTCGCGAAACTAATCTTCCAAGTATAGGAGAATCGCACAAGTAGTAAATTCTCGGAAGTCCGAGGTCGAATCCTCAAGGAACGAAATATATATGAGATTATTTAGTATAATTTTAGATTAATTAATTCAATAAATTTGTGGATTAAGATGATGTTTTGATTTTCAGAAATTAAAAGCAGAGAATAATATATCAATAAACAAAGTTCGATGAAATAAATATGGTAGGGATCTGGAATCCTCCTTGATGATATTGCATCCAAGAAATAAACTCCATGGTTCTTGATTAAAGATTAACTGTAGGATATATCTAATCATGGTATATGTTTCATGAACATATGAACTCAATTTCTAAGCATTCATCGTGCTTTCTACGTTTACGACGAATCAAATACTAAAGCAATCCATATATCAATAATCATAATCCATTAAAGAGCTATCTACAAAATAAGTACGGATGGATCAAGAACATATCAGGAAATATAAGTCATTCAAAGCAAAAGTTTAGAGTTTACTTCAAAGAGCAATACATCAAAGGTTCCTCCATCACCCTCCCTAAGAAATCAGCCACTCATTTCAAACATTAGTCTCCCTCTCATTTTTTTTCTTTTCTTTTTCAGAAAATAGGGCCTCCCCTGTGTTTGTTTTTCAAATGAGATCTCCTCTATTTTTCCGAATGAGGGATGCCCGGCTGCTCTTTTCCAGCCGAGAGAGATATATCAAGCTCCCTCCATTCCCTTTTCGCACGCGGTGAAGATGAGCAGATCGGATGGATTTTGGGGCATTGATCGCAGGATGAGGCGGTCATCCGGGATGCGGATGCTGGCTGGCCCCGAGATACCCGGATGCGGGATCCTGCTGTGACGCTGGAATGGAGATTTGATCGTGAACGGAAGGAGGATTGGAGCTGGGATGCGGACGCTGGGATCACGGGAGATTCACATGCGGATGCGAGGACCTGAGATTCCGAAAGATTGCGATCACCATGGGATGCAGAAGGGAAGGAGGGTCGCACGCTGGGATGCTCGGGAGAATTAGAATGGGGCGTGGACGGCTGAAGATGAAGCTTGGAATCAATCCGGGGACTGAGACGCGGATGCTGGGATCTGTTGGAATGCATGGGAGATGAACCGTGGACGGCTGGGAGCTGATCACACGCACTGGGAGAAGTTGGATGCAGGAGGTTAGATCACGGATCCTGGGACACGCTGGATCTGAGAAGGCTGATGTGGCTGGAACTCGGGAGAGCTGGCTCATGCGTGAGGCGGGCTAAAGAAGAGCTGGGATTTGCTCTGCAGCTGGGAAGAGATGAATTTGTATAAAATAATGATGAAAATTATAATAAGTGCTATGGATAAAATATTTAATCATGCAAATGTTAACACCTATCATTTATCATTATTTTGCTAGCATTAGGCTAAGTTGATTTATACTTGGATCGTACTTTTGTGCTCTCATCACATCCTCCAACTAGCTTTTGTCTCGTGAGGGTTTTCAGGGATGTTACCCACAAACATCATGAATTATATGACATGAGATTCTAATAAAAATATGAAATAAATCTTAAGCTAATACACATGTAATTAATTGATATATATTTTCAAGCATGGCAACTATCAAGGCAAGGGAATATAAAAGTGTAGTGTGCATCAAACTGCATGACTTTCTCAGAGTACTAATACCTCCACCACAACAGGGCACTGCCTGAGTTTTAGGTGCACTACTCAAGTCCACAAGTATTTTCTACAATTTGTTAGAACCTGATCCATCAAATTTTCAGAATATCACATGTTGTCTAAATTTGTCAAGAATGGTTCGCATGTAAAGAAAGAGCTATCAATCCCAACTAAACAACCTAGGTACACAGAGATCCAAAATAATGGAGTCAAACCAGCCATTACCACATGTCACTGGGTTCAATCCGACCAACCCCATTCATGCTTATTTTTATTTTTAAACACATATGACGATTACAATAGTCCAACCCCATTAGGCTCTAGTAAGGTTCATATAGCGAGCTTTCAGTCAATGACCCCGATTCAGTGGGCTCAAGACATTAGGTGAAACACCCCTCAGGCTTAATTACTCGAACCAGACTACGCCACGAGGCCAGACTTGTCATCATAAGGATTTTTTTTTTTAATCACGCAAGAAAAGAGATGGTAGACTGAACCATATAGATATTTTTATTATATATGTGACTGCATCGTGACTATAGGTCAACCAAGGTCGGATCATAAGGCACCTAAGTAATCTAGTCGGGATATTCAACCTCTATCTTTATGTGAAAACCAAATCATGAACCTTATGGTACGAACAAGGATACTCGTACTTCTTTTATGGATAAGGCTAACAAAAATGCAGTCAACAAATGTGAACTCCTGAGGCCTTCCTATTGTCATTAAGTACACGTGTGGGGATCTAATAATAGGTCTCTGATCAATCATAGTATGCATGTGTTCCTTGACTTAATAGTTGCACAAACTCAATATGAAAATACATGTGCATTTGCTCAGAAAAGAAAGTAATAGAATAAATCAAATGCAAAAATATTTTTTTTTTTGCAAAATATTTCCCTCCCCCCAACTTAAACATTGCATTGTCCTCAATGTAAAAGATGCAAGAAAACTATATATGAGAAACAATAGAGAAAATAATATTGGAGAGAAGAAGAATACCTTGAGCTGTTGATTTCCAGAAAAGAAGACCTACAAAATAAGAAAAAAATAGAAATAAAAGAAAAAAATAATTCTAACTAATATACACATACCTTTGTCGTCAAGCTCAGTCATAAGAAGGCTCCCCCAAGAAAAAGGAGTCCTCTACATCTGCAAAATTCTCAAGAAAAGGTTTTAATCTGTGTCCATTTACCTTAAAAATTTTGCCATCCTGTGGATTCTCAATTTCAACTGCCCCATGTGGAAAAACAGTTTTTACAATGAAAGGACCTATCCATCTTGATCGTAACTTTCTAGGAAATAGATGTAAGCGAGAGTCATAACAAAGAATTTTTTGTGCAGGTTCAAAAGATTTTCTTAGAATTGGTTTATCATGCCTAATTTTCATTCGTTCTTTACAAAGTCTAGCATTATCATACGCATCCCGACGAATTTTATTCAACTCACTTAGTTGTAATTTTCTAGCTAAACCAACATCTGACATTCAAAGTTTAGTTTTCTAATGGCCTAATACGATTATGCTCTATTTCAACTGGTAGATGACATGCTTTTCCATAGACTAGCCGATACGGGGACATACCAAGAATAGTTTTATAAGCAGTACGGTAAGCCCACAATGCGTCAGAAAGTTTTAAAGACCAGTCTTTGCGTGATGGATTCACCGTTTTCTCTAAATTCGTTTAATCTTCCGATGGGCTAACTCTACTTGGCCAATAGTCTGCGGGTGATAAGGGGTTGCAATTCTATGGATGATACCGTACTTTCGTAACAGGATCTCAAAAGGCTTATTACAAAAATATTTTCCCCCATCACTAATTATAACCTTGGGCAACCCAAACCTAAAAAATATGTTTTCTTTAAGAAATTTAAAACTGGTTTGTGGTTATTTGTTCGGCTAGACACAGCTTCTATCCATTTGGACACATACTCAACACCAACTAAAATGTACTCATATCCAAAAGAAGGCGAAAACAGACCCATGAAATCAATGCCCCACATGTCAAAAATTTGAAATAGCAGTAATGGGCTGAAGAGGCATCATTTGCCTACGAGTTAGACTCCAACACGTTGACATGGGTCACATGTCCTACAGAACTCGTGGGCATCTTTAAATAGTGTAGGCAATAAAAACCACATTGCAACATCTTAGCTGCTGTTTTCTTAGATGCAAAGTGTCCTCCGCAAGCACTGGCATGACAAAAAGAAAGTACACTTTGCATCTCATGATCCGGTATGCATCTTCTAAAGATTTGATCATTGCAATACTTGAACAAATAGGGGGCATCATAAAAATAACTCCTTACTTCACGCAAGAAATTATTCTTATCATTCGATCCCAATGCTCTGGCATCCGGTTTGTGACAAGAAAGTTTACCATATCAGCATACCATGGCATAGTAGAAAGTGCAAACAATTGCTCTTCAGGGAACGAGTCCTTGATGGGCAACTATGGCACCAAATCATGAACCACTAGCCGTGATAGATGCTCAGCAACCACATTCTCTACTCCTTTTTATCTTTGATAGTGATGTCAAATTCTTGGAGTAGAAGTATCCATCGTATTAAGCGTGGTTTAGCCTCTTTCTTATCCAGCAAATATTTTAGCGCTGCATGGTCCGTGAAGATAACAATAGGAGCACCAAGGATATAAGAACGAAATTTGTCTAATGCAAATACTACTGAAGGCAATTCCTTCTCGGTGGTGGTGTAATTCATTTGAGCACCGTTTAAGATTTTGCTTGCATAGTAAATGACATATGGCTTATTATCCTTGCGTTGTCCTACGACAGCTCCTATCGCATAGTCGCTAGTGTCGCACATGATCTCAAAAGGTAATGACCAATCGGATGGTTGCACGATGGGTGCAGTGCTAAGCATAGACTTCAACTCTTCGAATGCCTCTTGACATGTTTCAGTCCAATTGAACGGTGTATCAAGGGATAGGAGGTTACATAATGGTCGAGTTATGACACTAAAGTCCTTGATGAACCTCCTATAAAATCCGGCATGATCCAAAAATGATCTAACATCTCTAACCGTCTTGGGTGCAGGTAGCTTGGCGATTAGGGTCAATCTTAGCTCTATCAACTTCCATGCCCTTCGATGAAACAATATGTCCTAGGACAATTCCCTTTGGCACCATGAAGTGGCATTTCTCCCAATTCAGTATCAGATTCATTTCCATGCATCGAGCTAAGACTGCTTGTAATGTGACAGGCAATCATCAAATGAGTCGCCAAAATAGAGAAATCATCCATAAACACTTCTAAAAATTTCTCGTTCATATCTTCAAAATACTGAGCATGCATCTTTGGAATGTCGCAGGTGCATTACACAACTCGAATGGCATCTGACAAAAAACAAATGTGCCAAAAGGACGAGTGAAGGTAGTCTTCTCTTGATCTTCTGGTGAAATCTCAATTTGGTAGTATCCGGAATAGCATCGAGAAAACAATAAAAATCGTGTCCTGCAACTCTTTCCAAAACTTGGTCTAGAAAGGGTAGGGGAAAGTGATCTTTCCTAGTGACCAAATTCAATTTTCGATAGTCAACACACATGCTCCAACTCGTCGGAATGCGAGTCGGGACTAACTCACCCTGCTCATTTTTGACTACCATCAAACCCGACTTCTTAGGAATGACTTGAGTAGGACTTACCCACTTGCTGTTGGAAATTGGGTAAATAATACCCACGTCAAGCAACTTGAGGACTTCTGCTTTAACCACATCTCTCATCGTAGGATTCAACCTGCATTGCATTTGCCTTGTGGTTTTGGCATGTCCTCCAATTATCCCGATGCGTGCAAATTAAGGGCTAATCCCCTTCAAGTCGACAATAGACCACCCTAAAGCTCCTTTATGATTCTTTAGACATCAAGTAATTTTCTTTTTGGGCATGATCAAGATTAGATGAGATGATTATAGGAAAAGTGTCCTCGGATCCAAGAAAGGCATACTTGAGTTCCTTCGGTAAAGGGTTTCAACTCGAGCTTAGGTGCTTGTTCATTTGATGGTGCTATCTTTGCTTCTCGAGGTGGCAACTGTTCAATTCTCTATTCTCGGTCTCCACCCATTGACCATCATGACATCCGAATTATCTATAACAGGTGGGACCACATCATCAGCAGTACCTTCAGAAACCAATCTATTAAACCATTGTCGGCCGATTCAGTAAATGTTTCTTTTAACAGATATTCTTCCGCAATGGTTTCAACCCATTCAACTTCTTTACTTTGTTCATGATCACTGGGTTGTTTGCCTATACTAAAGACGTTCAGTTTCAAGGTCATATTGCCAAAAGAAAGCTTCATGACACCATTCCTACAATTGATCAATGCATTAGAAGTTGCAAGGAATGGTCGTCCTAAGATGACGAATCTGAGATGGTGAATTGGAAGCCAGATGTGTGTCCAGTACGATAAAGTCGATAGAAAATAGAACCTGTCTACTTGGACCAACACATCTTCGATAATCCCTCTAGGGACCTTCATTGACCTGTCAGCTAATTGTAAGGTGATAGTTGTAGGTTTCAACTCACCCAAACCGAGTTGCTATATACGTATATGGCAACAAATTCACACTCGCTCCTAAATCAAGCAATGCTCGTTCAATCCTAAAATTACCAATGATGCACGAGATAGTTAGGCAACCTGGATCTTTATATTTAGGAAGAATATTATGCTGTAAATCGCACTCACATTTTCAGCCAAAAATGCTTCTTCTTGACATTTAATCGACGCTTGACAGTGCACAAATCCTTCAAAAATTTTGCATATGAAGGCACTTGTTTGATTGCATCAAGAAGAGGTATATTGATTTTTACTTGCTTAAAAAGCTCAAAAATTTTCAGAGTTTGGTTCAAGCTTTTGCAAGGGCTTTAATCTTTGTGGAAATGGTGCTGGAAAAGGACATTGATTTTTTCAGCAGATGTTGGTGCTTCGGTTTCTTCGTTATCCTTTTCTTTTGTCTGGGAGGGTCAGAATCAGGTATGACTTGAGTTTGTTCTGGGACTGTCCGGTCAATAACCTTTCCACTTCGCAAAGTTATTATACTCTTCGCTTGTTCTTTATGCAAAGTTGAAGATGATGCATTGCTACCCGCCGTAGACTTGAGGGTTAGGTTTGTGGTTGAGCTGGTAGCTTACCCTTCTCTTGAGAACTTAAAGCAGTGGTCAGCGTTGTCAGTTGATTTCTTATTTCATCATTGATTTTAGCTTGACCTTGCATGAAAGATTGCAAAGTTTCTTCGAGACTGGGTTTTTAGGGGGTGCATGTGCATAATGAGGTTGCGGAGGTGGGGGAGTTGGGTTATATACTTGTTGAGGTTGGTCATTCCTCCACTTGAAAATTTGGATGGTTCTTCCATCCAGGATTGTAAGTACCCGAAAAAGGATTATTAAAAGATTTTTGATAGGTATTCATAACATTGGCCTGATCGTGCAAGACTTTCTTGAATGCGGGTATTGTGGGGCAATCAGTGGTGAGATGGCCAGGCATCTCACAAATCCTACAACACTCGGTGTTATGTTCTACGGTCTTGATAGGTTCAATCTTTCTAAGTTCAATTTCCTCTACCTTCCTAGTATGGGCTGCCATTTTAGCTTGAATATCATCCTGAGTACTAAAGTTGTAAAGGCCCCCGTGTCCAATGTTAGTAGGCTTAGGCAAAGGTTTATTCACTCTATCCCCTGTATCCCATAATTGTGCAGTTTCTGCAAGAGAGTCTAAATAGTCCCATGCCTCATCGGGTTGCTTTTCCAAAAATAGACCATTGCACATAGTCTCTATAAATTGTTTTAATTGTGGAGACAACCCTTCGTAAAAGAAACTAATGGTTTCTCCATGTTTCAAACCCGTGATGAGGACAAGAGAGAAGCAACTCTTTAAATCTCTCCCAGCATTCATAAAATGTTTCATGGTCTTTTTGTTGGAAATTACTAATGTGCCTTTTCAAAAAGTTAGTCCTTTGTGCGGGAAAGAATTTTTTCAAGAATTCTCTTTGCATATCATGCCATGTTCCTAGCAATCTAGGTCTCGAGGAGTTCAACCATGTTTTGGCTTTATCCTTTTAAGGAAAAAGAAAAACAAGGTCAATTTAAGGATGTCTTCCGATACATTTGGCACTCTAAATGTGATGCTAATATTTCTCAAAATCCTTAATGTGAGGATAAAGGGTTCTCAGATTCCATCCATGATACTTGGGCAGCAATTGAATTACTCCCTGGTTTGATTTCAAAGTGTCCTACATTTTCAGGAATAATCTGCATGATGGTTGACTAGTCCTAGTAGGGTGTAAGTATTATCGAAGTGTCATAACTGGGGGTCTACCTTCATTACCATGGTGACTTCCTACATCGTCATCAGCCATCTCACCAGTTCTAAGATTTTGCGAAAGAGTTTCAATAATATGATCTAAGGAATTGTCAAAAGTTTTTTCGATTCAAATGCCAGTATTGTCCCTATTCCAACCTAGCATACAAAATTAATTAATTTTTTTTTAATTAATGATCACCCTTGCTCTTTTCGTAAAGTTTTTATCAATTTTCAATTAGCAAACAAGGGTTAAGGGGTATGATAACAATAAAATTCTGATTCTAAAAAAAAAAAATTAACACAGAAAATTCAAAACATACAGCAGCAAGGTTTTCATATTAATCTAATGGTCTTAAAAGTATCCGAATGTGCAGTAAAGTTTCATATTAAAACTATGATATTAGAGTTTGATGCAGACTATGCAGAAAATAAAAAAACAGCAGTAAGATTTTTTTTTTATTTTCAGTTTTAATTTTACTATAAGGTTCAACCTAGCTACTAAGGTACTAATTAAATATAAAATTATACTAATAACTCAGCCGTTCTCCGGCAACGGTGCCAAAAAAACTTGACGCATTCGCAAAAATGCTTTCGCGAAACTAATCTCCCAAGTATAGGAGAATCGCACAAGTAGTAAATTCTCGAAAGTCCGAGGTCGAATCCTCAGGAAACAAAATATATATGAGATTATTTAGTATAATTTTAGATTAATTAATTCAATAAATTTGTGGATTAAGATGATGTTTTAATTTTCAGAAATTAAAAGCAGAGAATAATATATCAATAAACAAAGTTCGATGAAATAAAGATGGTAGGGATCTGGAATCCCCTTGATGATATTGCATCCAAGAAATAAACTCTATGGTTTTTGATTAAAGATTAACTATAGGATAGATATACTAATCATGGTATATATTCTATGAACATATGAACTCAATTTCTAAGCATTCATCGTGCTTTCTACGTCTATGACAAATCAAATACTAATGCAATCCATATATCAATAATCATAATCCATTAAAGAGCTATCTACGAAATAACTACACATGGATCAAGAACATATCAGTAAATATAAGTCATTCAAAGCAAAGTTTAGAGTTTACTTCAAAGAACAATAAATCAAAGGTTCCTCCATCACCCTCCCTAAGAAATCAGCCACTCATTTCAAACATTAGTCTCCCTCTCATTTTTTTTCTTTTCTTTTCAGAAAACAGGGCTCCCCTATTTTTGTTTTTCAAATGAGATCTCCTCTATTTTTCCGAATGAGGGATGCCCGGCTGCTCTTTTCCAACCGAGAGAGATATATCAAGCTCCCTCCATTCCCTTCTCGCACGCGGTGAAGATGAGCGGACGGATGGATTTTGGGGCGTTGATCGCGGGATGAGGCGGTCATCCGGGATGCAGATGCGGCTGGCCGTGAGATACTCGGACGCGGGATCCTACTGTGATGCTGGAATGGAGATTGATCGCGAACGGAAGGAGGATTGGAGTTGGGATGTGGACGCTGGGATCATGGGAGATTCACATGCGGATGCGAGGACCTGAGATTCCGAAGATTGCGATCGCATGGGATGCAGAAGGGAAGGAGGGTCGCATGCTGGGACGCTCGGGAGAAGTAGAATGGGGCGTGGACGGCTGAAGATGAAGCTTGAATCAATCCGGGGACTGAGACGCGGATGCTGGGATCTGTTGGAATGCATGGGAGATGAACTGTGGATGGCTGGGAGCTGATCACACGCGCTGGGAGAAGTTGGATGCAGGAGGTTAGATCACGGATCCTAGGACGCGCTGGATCTGAGAAGGCTGATGTGGCTAGAACTCGGGAGAGCTGGCTCATGCGTGAGGCGGGCTAAAGAAGAGCTGGGATCTGTTCTGCAGCTGAGAAGAGATGAATTTGTATAAAATAATGATGAAAATTATAATAAGTGCTATGGATAAAATATTTAATCATGCAAATGTTAACACCTATCATTTATCATTATTTTGCTAGCATTAGGCTAAGTTATTTGTACTTAGATCGCACTTTTGTGCTCTCATCACTTCTAATTCATTCAGCCCAGTCTACCACCCTGATAATAGGCTCCACCCGAACTTCTCATACAGGCAGACTAAACCTATTCAGCACCAGGGTGGTCCACCAGGTTTTTAGAAAAAATTTTCCAGGATAGGTCCACCACAAATGAACCAATCATTAGCTCCACCTATCCCCCTTATAATGCCCCTATCCCTCAACAGTCTACATCATTGGAAGCCATGATGGCTAACATGATGAAGTAGCAACAAGACTTCATCAACAGCAACAACAGACCAACATGGCTTAAACCCAGACTAACCAATTTCATGCGCAAGCGATTGCAAAACTTGAGGTTAGTCTGAGCCAAATAGCTAACTCTCTAGGGGATAGGAAGAGAGTTGAATTACCTAGTCAGCCAGTGCCTAAACTAGTAGGCAACAAAATCAAGGTCAGAGAGGTCAGTATCAAATCGATTCTAATGAAAATCCGACCTATGAAGTTCAGGCAATTACCACTTTAAGGTCTGGCAAGCAAGTGGACAACAAAGTCCAACTCCTGAAAAGAAAATAAAAATGAATCCGATAAGAATCCTATTCAAAGGGAGGGTCAAGAGTAGGACAAAAAAGGAAGAATCCATAGAAACATACAAACCTAAGATTCCAGTAGACTTCAGGACTCCAAGAAACAATCTAACTTTGATGAAATAATGAAATTTTTTAAAACTGTTCAAATAAAATATACCTTTTCTCGATGTCATACGACAAATTCTCTCCTATACAAAATTCTTGAAAGACCTCACCACGGTCAAGAAAAATCAGCATTCCTAGGCAAGCTGTTATGGCTGCACAAGCCTCATTCTCATTCAATAACAGATTGTCCCGAAATTCAAAGATCCTGGTTGCCCCACCATTGAAATAAAATAGGAGAAACGATCATCCAAAGAGCCCTATTAGATTTAGGAGTCAGTGTGAACCTACTTCCCTATTATGTGTACCAAAAGTTAGGTTTGGGAGAATTAAAGCCCACAAATATTATCCTTTTCTTAGCAGATAGGACAGTGAAGCACCCGAAGGAATTGTAGAGGATGTAAATAGTGAACGTAAACGAGTTTTTACTATCCTATGGACTTCGTTATCCTTGAGACCGAACTTGTAATACATCCAGACAATCACACACCTATAATTTTAGGTAGACCTTTCTTAGCCACAGCAAATGCTGTGATAAATTGTCGAAATGGCATGCTAAAGTTATCTTTTGGCAACATGAAAGTCGAGCTTAATGTCTTCAACATAAGTAAACAACCACCAGATGATAAAGAAATCAATGAAGTTGATATGATTAAAAGTCTGGTTCAGGAGACGTTCTTACAAACTTATAGTAAGGACCCTTTAGAAGCTTACCTTGCCCATTCTGAGAAAGGGGTCGAGCATGCGCCCCCTAATTCTGTTCCCCTTATGAGCATAGATATCATCAGCCGACTGTTCTTCCTCGGACTCTTCCAAAACCATTCTTATATAATGGTTGAAAAAAAAATGAATCTCCATTTTGTCTGGCTGAAGGCAACCCAACATGTAAATATTAAATATATATATATATATCAATAAATTACTAACATGCAGGTTTGGGGGATTTTGACCCAATTTTCAATTTACCCACCCATATCAGATAACTTCTCCTCCGTCCTCTTACTGCTTTAAATTTTCTTTAACATTGAGGACAATGTTAGATTTAGGTATGGGGTGAGAATATTTTTGTAATTTTTCATTTACAAAGATTAAAAAAAAAAGAAAGAAGGGATTTCAAATTTCTAACTCAAGATCGACCTTTTTGGCTGTATAAACTAGAAATTGCTTTGACAATAGCTTTGAGTTAAGCAATATGATAACAATTCTAGCTTGAGTTTTCGTTCCACCTATCTTCTACTAACATGATAGAAGACGATTTAGCACCTACACGTAAGCACATGAATAGTGGGGGTATGTCAACTTGCAAACTAATATGAATACTTTTAATCTTCTGGATAATTTAAAGTTATATGTGTGATAAACACCCTATTAAAAAAGGAAAAAAAGAAATAAAAAGAATAAAAATAAAAAGAGAAAATAAAACGAGTTTATTTTAAGTCTTCTCACTGAGTAACCGGGCCTCTTGCTTGGCAAGCAGCGAGTGTTCGCGTAAAAAGGTGAGGATGGCTGAGATTAAAACTCTGAGTGACTAATTTGGTCTTGGAGCCTAGTTGATTTGAGTTATTAAGCCTGTTAGGGTGTCTTTACACCTAGTGCCCTGAGCCATCTGAATCGGAAGTCATTGGCTTAACACTCGCTACACGGGTCAGCTAGAAAGCTTAATAAGGCTAGATATTGCATAAGTCATTTTTCTTAGCATTCAGTCTAATTAAAATTAAATCTTGGGTGTTCATTTACCATTTAACTCTAGAAAGTCTTGAAAATTGGAGTGATCATGTTGGAAGTAAGTGAAAGCCACTTATTTATATGATACTATCTTACACCTCACTACATTCTTGACTTGTTAGCAGATAGATGGGGTGTAATGAAACTTGAGTTAGAATCTGCTTAAATATGATAGCAACAAGTCTCTATTGTCCTTGCAATTCTAGTTTCATACAGTAATACTTGTTCAAATTTCGAGTTAAAAATTAGAAATTCCTGACTGATGAAGTTTGTAGGTAACTTCACTACAAACCCTCACGAGACAACACTCGTCCACTAGGATAACCTAGGGGTTTAACGGCTTGTTGCACGTGCTAAGTGCAATCGTGATGCTCTACGAAGTGGGTACGTATCTTAGTTTTTTTTATGTACTTAGCTTCAATAAAAAGTCATGGGTTAGACTACATTTTTTTGTGCCCTCATTTTATCGTTTGCTTATTAATTGCTAGAGACTAGCAATAAGCTGGTTGGAGGGTGTGATGAGAGCACAAAAGTACAATCATCATACCATCTTAATTAGTATTATAGCTAATCATTAATAATAAAATTAACTAATTAACGTTGTATTTGTGTTTGAGTGCAAGTAATCCAAGAGACCCAATAACATTAGGTTTGAGCCCAATGCCCGGCAGCCCAAGCTCAGGTCAAGCCAGCATTCCAGCGCGTCCCAATCCTTCACGCCATCAACGACGTCCCAAGGATCTCGCGATCAGCCCAGACGGGTCTCCAGCTCCCAGTCCGCCCTTACAGCACCAACTTGATTGTGCCAGGCCGTCCGCGTCTTCAGCGCGTCCCCACTACGCATGCACCTTCCAAATGAGCATCTTCATCTTCAACCTTCAATCCCAACGCCTCAAGACACGTCATGCTCTGTTTCTTGCCATTAAGGAGCCACCAACCGTCCATTCCAAAACCCCTCTTCTTCCTTCCGCAATCCATCCCAGCTCCTTCCCAAATCAAGCCATTCACAACACGTCGAAGCAGCATCCCAGCTCCTTCCGTGATCCCAAAGTCCACCGTGGCCGTGATCGGCTCCTCCCAGCGGTCCCACGGCGCCCCCCCACGGATCCTGCACTGCGTCTCCTTCCTTCCGCGATCCGAATCCCAGCATCGTGCCCAGCAGCCGTCCACGAAGCTTCCGCCCGTGATCCAGCTCTTTCCATCCGACGCAGCATCCACATCTTCTTCCATTCGCAGCCGTGCGCCCATTCTGGATTCCTAGCATCCACCGCATCCTCCTCCTCCGCGTTGTAGCAGCAGCAAATCCTCCCCTTCCGGCCATAGCAGCAGATTAGCAGGGGATTTTCAGCATCTCATCTCCTTCTGTCGATCTCGCAGCAACCTCCACAACGCATCTAGCCTCCCATTTCATCTTCTTCCGCTCAACCCAGTAATCACGCATCCAAAGCTTCCAGAGCCGATCCAGCCTCCTCCGCCTCTGCTTCCGCGTGATGCATCCGAGATCCTGCGTCCGTTCCGAAGAGGTGATCCCGCACACATCGCAGACCGCACCCTCCTGCTCTCCCAGGATCCATCGCTGGCTTCAAGGTTTTTCGGCGATCTATAAGAGGGGGACGGGAGGAGAAGAAAGGAGAGCTCGGTTGGGGGCCAAAGAACAGAGGAGAGGTGGTGGGCGGCGGGTCCAAAGAGGAGCTCGTTTGGTCCAAAAAGAAATAGGGGAGGAAGCTCTGTTTTGGGAAGAAGAAAGAAAAAAAAAAAGGAAATTAGTATTTTATGTTCCACCGTGGGAGAGAGAGAGAGAGAAGAGAAGTAATTTGTTTTTTTTGTTTTCTTTATTTTTATTTACAAAATAGAAGGAGTATTAGGCCTCTAATCTCCATTTTTATTTGTAATCAGTTTTTTTTTATGAAATCCATCAATTCTCTTTCATGCAATCCTTGTTCTAGGTTCAGTTTAATTTCTGCTTTTTTATGCAATACATTAAATTTTCTTTTATGCAATTTATGTTCTAGGCTTTTGATCTTCTTAGCACTGATTTTCATCCATTTTTAACTTATACCAAAACTCTTCTTTGATTAGTTAAATATATAAATGCTTTTTCGAATTTAAGTACTTGTCTTTCCGTTAATTTCAAATAGAAAACATTCTCCGGTAGACCAGAGAATCCGTAAACATCCCCGAAGTAATATTTTTTTTCTTTTGTTATTCAAAAATCGATTTTGAATTCGAGTGAACGTTTTAATTTTTATGCAACTCCAATCGCCTCCCTGTGGATTGACCTCTTACGATCACTATTCTTCGAGTAGAACAGATAAAAGTAAAATTAATTTAAACTTTGTTTGTCAGTTCTAACAACGATCTGTTTAGCATATTTTTAGGTAAACAGAAATCAGCAACAAAATTTGGCGATGTAGTATAGTGGTGAGTATTCCCGCCTATCACGCGGGCGACCCGGGTTCGTTCCCCGGCAACGGCGCCAAAATTTTGTTTGTCTGATTTCTGTTTACCTAAAAATATGCTAAACAGATCGTTGTTAGAACCGACAACAAAGTTTAATTTAATTTTACTCTTACATTTTCTACTCGAAGAATAGTGGTCGTAAGAGGTCGATCCATAGGGAGGCGATTGGAGTTGCTTAAAAATAAAAACTTTCACTCGGATTCAAAATCGATTTTTGAATTAAAAGAAAACATTATGTCGTGGATGTTGACGGATTTTCTAGTCTATCGGAGAATGTTTTCTACTTGAATTAACTAAAAGACAGGTACTTAGATTCAAAGAGCATTTATATATTTAACTAATCAAAGAAGAGTTTTGGCATAAGTTCAAATGGATGAAAACTAATGCTAAGAATATCAAAGCCCAGAACATAAATTGCATAAAAGAAAATTTAATGTATTGTATAAAAAGCAGAAATTAAATTGAACCTAGAACAAGGATTGCATGAAAGAGATTGATGGATTTCATAAAAGAAAACTGATTACAAATAAAAGTGGAGATTAGAGGCCTAATACTCCTTCTATTTTGCAAATAAAATAAAGTAAAGAAAAAAAAACAATTACTTCTCTTCTCCCTCTCTCTCCACGGTGGAACATAAAATACTAACTTCCTCTCTTTTTTTTTCTTCTTTCTTCTTCCCAAAAGAAACAGAGCACTTCCCTGTTCCTTCTTGAACCAGCCGACCACCTCGCCGAGATCCTGCGCCCGTTAGGTTCAGTGGGAGTCCTTGTATGATTATGGTGCATTACTAGTATATCCTTTCTGAAACATGATCAAATTTTTCTGTCTTCGGGAAAAACATCTTGTTGATCATGTGATGCAGCAGACGCATCTCTGCATTCAGTTGATTGGCACTGATCTCAGTCCAATCTTCTGTGACTTCTCTATTCAGAATGATACTAATCCCTTCATTTCTATTTTCTAGATGATCTCTATTTTTTCCATCATTTTGAATCCAAAGGGTATCTCTAAGAATCTCTTCAGAAATTAAAATAGGTAACATCTTTTACTTAGACGAAATCTGTCCTTTTCCATGTTTGGCATTGTTGTAGAGTTCTCGTACCAGGTCTGGGTAGGTTGGCACATTCAGAGAGCATAGGTATTCCCAACCCATATCTTAAGATTCTGCCCTAAGGAAAAAGTTTCTTTCTCCAGAAATTCGAATCCACTCTCCTTCCTGTCGATACATTTCTTATGGAGAGAGGTCCTTGTCTGGATATTGAGGACGGAGGTGACGGAGAAGTCGTAACGGGTTGAGGCGGTGGAGTTATTCCTTCTTGGATTCTCTGCTCTTGCCTTCGTTCTCCTCTCTGTGTGTGGAGTGGTATTCTTCCTCTTTGGCCCAGATGTCATTTGCTTGATTCTCACCATTAGAAGATCAATCAGAACTCGAAAAGATTTTCTAGGATTTTTTGGGAGTTTCTGGTTCGAAGAAGAGTTTGAGACAAAAAGGCGCTCTAAGGATTATGAACCTTTTAGGTTCAATGTTTCAGAGAGAAAGGGAAAGGCTTTTAGAATACGTTTCGAATAGTTTCCTTTTAGTCGATTCATCTAACTCATGAGTCATCTCCGATGAACTAAGAGTCGACTCTTTTAACTTAAGAGTCGTTCTTGTGAGTTAGGGGTCGACTCTTTTAACTTAAGAGTCGTCCTTACTTCATGAGTCAAATGTTGGGAACCCGCCTATGCCGCTGATATTTCAAAAAAAAATCAGATGGCAGCGGAAGAGGCATGTGCGGGATCGACGTTCATCGCATGAACGTTGTTTCATGAACCGTTCGTAGTTAGGCAAGGATTAAAAACTTTTAAAAATATTAGAAGATCAGATCTTCACCTTGTGCGGGTAGATGATCACCGCAAATCTGAGTTCGTGGTTTTAGGAAGAGGGTTCACTTGAAGCCGTTCAAGTGTCCGGCCTCTACAGGTATCCACACGAAGCAGAGATCCGATCAAAGCTCTCTAGTCTTCCCGGGGTGCTAGCTCCCTTGCAAAGACTTCTTTTGATGGCTGATTTTCTCTCTTTCAATCAACCCTTGATTGTGCTTGAGAGGAGGAAGAAGAAAGGGGATCTTGAAGAAGAACCAAAGCCCCTGCTGCAGCCTTTCTTTTCCCTGCGTTGGATGAAGGAAGGGAAGGGGAGGAGGCCGCCAAGGCTTCTTCTTTTCTTCCCTTTGCTTGCGGCTGAACCAAGGAGAGGGGAGAGGGTGGCTACGGCTGCAAGGAGGGGAGAAGAATCACTTAGGGCGTCGGCCCCTTTGCCCTCCTTTTATAACCATCTAGGGCTCCTACAAGTTAGGAGCCCTTGATGTATTACCAAGAGGGGCGCCGCCCCCTCTTGTTGCCGCACCAAAGGATCAAAGGAGGAGGGGCGTGAGCCCCTCCTTCATGGTTGCCCTAATCCTTATTAAGTAAGGATTGGGATGCCCTAATGTGGTCAAGCCCTAATCCAATTAGGCTTAGCCCAAGGGTGAACCAATTTGGATCCAATCTAGGTAAGTCCTAATCCAATTAGAACTTAAATCAATTTTGACTCAATTGAACTCTTCAATCCTAATCCAATTAGGAGTCTTATTGATTCATTAGATTAATAATTAATTGTGACTTAAGAAACCCTAATTCAAATTAGGACATATTTAATTTTAGTCCTAATCCAATTAGGACTCTATTTGAATCCGAAGTCCTAATCCAATTAGGATTTCTAGGAATCCTATTCTAAGTAGGAATCCAAAGATGAATTCAAAATCCTAATCTAATTAGGATTGTAGGAATCTTACTCCAAGTAGGAATCCCAGTCCTACTCCAACTAGGATTCCCAGTCCTAATCCAATTAGGACTCTAGGAATCCTACTCGAAGTAGGACTCTTGTTTCAAGTCCAATTAATTAATTTCCATTGTTCCTTCTTCAACTTATTTATCAATCGAATTGATTACTCGTGATTCATAATCACTTTTCAACCATCGGATCGGTCAATACTTCTAGTATGTGTGACCCCATAGGTTCTATTCTGACTGGTAGTGAGATATATTGTGATCTCTATCACAATATCATTGAAAACTCCTTTCAATGGATTGGAACGATTCCAACTCTACTCATTAGGGTTTATTGATCATCAAGATAATCCCTATGAGTCCCACCATCCACCAGTGACACCTAGCAGCATGTAGTGGCTACCCAGCAGAATAGAATGATGAACCTCTAGGTGCAGTTATCATGTGATACAGTCCTTCTATCGTGGATCCCTACAGGACGGAGGTCATGGACAACTCGTCAAACCCCATCGTCTGTCATATGTCAAGATTTATTCGACTTAAGTTCGAGAGTGGAAAACTCTTTCTCCACTGTGCATACTGCCCCGGCCGAGGTCTTACGAACTCAGTCTTATAAATCACATAGGATCTCTCCTTATCTATCAAGGTCGATAGATTCCTTATAGGTGCATACCCTACTCCTACAGTGAACTTACTGCAGCCAATCTACACTGCATGGACCCATATGGCTAGAGACCATGTATGTGTGCAGTCAAACTACAATAACCTCACTGTGAGTGGCCGAAGCACCGCAGGTCAAAGGACCAGTCACACTACTGCAACGTCAAGCAAGTCACTGACGAGTGGATAGACATCCAAGTGACTTCTTGTATTGGTCACGCTCAGTACCCTTGTTCTTAACAAGCACCTGCACTATTACTTCAGTGTCGCCACACTGTGGACTCGAGTCTTGTCCATCCATAAAGAAAGTAATCTGTGCACTGATCTCATCGGATCGATCACCGTCCTCGTGTTGATCCATCGATCAGGAGTGTTCAGAAATTAATCACTAATGATACATGGCTCAAATTCTCAACTCTTGAGAATATGCATCATCATCTTATTAATTCCTTGGACGATTCATAGACACAATAATAATATGAATGAAAAAGATGCCTTTCATTTATTCAATAATAATAAAGTCAAGTACAAATTATGTCCTAGAATTAATAATGTGTCAGCCAAAATTGGCTTCTAGGGCATACATCTAACAATCTCCCACTTGCATTAAAGCCAATCAGTCATATATCTTAGTCCCATCTTCTCAAGGTGGGCTTCAGTCTTTTGCTGACTTAGCTGTTTAGTGAATGGGTCTGCCACGTTATCCGCGGAGTCTACTCTCTGCACTTCGACATATTTCTTCTCAACATAGTCGCGTATGAGATGGAAGCGCCGCTCTATATGCTTGGACTTCTGATGAGACCTTGGCTCCTTAGCAAGGGCTATGGCGCCATTATTATCGCAGTAGAGTATTATGGCATCTGATGACATTAAATCCAATTCCGCAATGAATTTTTTGAACCAGAAGCCTTCCTTAGCAGCTTCGGAGGCGGCGATGTATTCAGCTTACATAGTAGAATCAGCAATGATCGGTTGTTTGGAACTCTTCCAATTTACCGTACCACCATTGCACAAGAACACATATCCAGATGTTGACTTCCTATCAACGACATCAGTCATGAAGTCTGAATCTGTGTATCCTTCTACCTTCAACTCTGATGATCCTCCAAAAACCAAGAATAAATCTTTAGTTCTTCTCAAGTACTTAAGAATATTCTTCACAGCTGTCTAGTGTTCTTCACCTGGATTTGACTGATATCTGCTTGTGACACTCACAGCAAGAGCTATATCAGGTCGTGTACATAGCATGGCATACATGAGGCTCCCTATTGCCGATGCATAGGAAATCTTGCTCATGCGTTGAATCTCTTCAGATGTGTTGGGGCACATCTTTTTGGAGAGATGAATTCCATGCCTAAGGGGTAAAAGACCCCTTTTGGAGTTTTCCATGCTGAACCTTTTCAGCACTTCCTCTATATATATTTTCTGTGATAGGCCAAGCATCCTTTTAGATCTATCTCTATAGACCTTTATTCCCAAAATATAGGATGCTTCCCCAAGGTCTTTCATGGAGAACTCTTTTGACAACCAGACCTTGACCGAGGTTAGCATGGAAATATCATTCCCTATCAGGAGGATGTCGTCCACGTACAGTACGAAAAAAACGACAGCGCTCCCACTAACCTTTTTGTAAACACACGGTTCCTTTTCGTTTTTGATGAAATCAAACATTTTGATTGCGTCATCGAAACGAGTGTTCCAACTCCGAGATGCTTGCTTTAGTCCATAAATGGACCTTTGCAGCTTGCAGACCTTGTGATCTCCATCACTGGAAGTGAAACCCAGAGGCTGTTCCATATAGATATCTTCATCAAGATATCCATTCAGGAAAGCAGTTTTCACATCCATCTTCCAGATTTCATAATCATGAAATGCTGCAATGGCAAGCAATGTTCGGATGGATTTCAGCATGGCTACAGGTGAAAAGGTCTCCTGATAGTCAATGCCTTCGCGTTGACTATACCCTTTCGCCACCAGCCTTGCCTTAAAGGTCTCTACCTTTCCATCCGAACCTATTTTCCTTTTGTAGATCCATTTACATCCAATAGGTACAATACCTTCTGGTGGATCTACTAAGGTCCAGACTTGGTTGGAATGCATGGAGTCTAACTCTGACTTCATGGCTTCCAGCCATTTCTCAGAATCGATATCAGATATCGCCTCATCGTAGTTTTTGGGATCTTGTGTATGATCCCTATCTCCCACTAGGAACATTTCCTCGGTATCCTCTTCTAGTATACCTAAGTATCTATCGGGAGGATAGGAGACCCTACTAGATCTACGAGGTGGTCGAGGGACATCGTGTACTGGCTCTGTATGAATGGGTTCAATAGGATCCATGACTCGTTGCTTTTCAGAGACTTTCTATTCAAGCTCAATTTTCCTCCCATTGCCTCTATCAAGGATAAACTGGTTTTCCAAGAAGATGGCATGACGGCTCACAAACACATTGTGATCCTCTGAGACGTAAAAATTGTATCCTAATGACTCTTTAGGATATCCTATAAAATGAGCACTTATGGTCCTAGCCTCTAGTTTGTCCGCCTGTAACCTTTTGACGTGGGCCAGACATCCCCAAATCTTGAGGTGACCAAGACATGGTTTCTTACCATGTCATATCTCATACGGTGTGGTAGGAACGGATTTTGAAGGAACTCTATTTAGTAGATATACTGCGGTAAGTAAGGCATCTCCCCAAAGAAACATAGGTAAATCAGTGAAGCTCATCATGGACCTGACCATATCCAATAGGGTCCGATTCCTCCTCTCTGACACCCCGTTGAGTTGAGGTGTACCCGGAGGAGTCCATTGTGAGACTATGCCATTGTCCTTGAGATAGTCCCGGAATTTTTCACTAAGGTATTCTCCTCCTCGATCTGATCGAAGAGCCTTAAGAGGTTTTCTAGTTTGTTTTTCTACTTCATTCTTGAACTCTTTGAACTTTTCAAAAGATTCAGACTTGTGTCTCATAAGATACACATACCCATACCGTGAATAATCATCGGTAAAGGTAATGAAGTACGAATAACGTCCCCTGGCTAGCACATCGAATGGGCCACATACATCTGTATGTACTAGGATAAGTATTTCAGTGGTCCTCTCCCCATGTCCTACAAAGGGCAATCTAGCCTTTTTTTTCTTGAAGACAGGACTCGCAAACTGGATATGACTCGGAAGTCAATGAGCCAAGAAGCCCATCTTTATCCATTTTGTTCATCCTATCCTCTCCAATATGGCCAAGCCTGAGGTGCCACAAATATTTTTTGGTTTATCTCATCCCTGGATCTTTTGGATCCTTTGGCATTCACTACTTGCTCAGACACATTTATAGATACATTCATATGCAAATGATAGAGACTGTCAATCATAAAACCACGTGCAACTATTTTATTTCTGAAATAAATAGAACAGCAGTCTTTGTCAAAAGTAAAAACATGACCTTCCTGTGCTAGACATGAAACAGAAATCAAATTTCTGCTAGCAGCAGGTACATAATAGCAGTCTCTAAGCAATAAACTAAAACCAGACGGTAGTCGCAGATGGTAGGTGCCCACAGCCACAGCAGCAACTTTTGCCCCGTTGCCAATCCGAAGGGTTACCGCACCTTTCGCCAGCCTTCTACTTTTCTTTAGACCCTGCATGGTAGTGCATAGATGAGCACTAGAACCAGAATCTATAACCCAACTAGAAGTAGAAGAAACCGTTAGATTAGTTTCAATTATGAGCAAGTCTATACCTTCTGAAGGTGTGTCAGTCTTCTTGTTCTTCAGGCTCTCGAGGTATGAAGGACAGTTCCTTTTCCAGTGGCCGTCGACATTGCAGTGGAAACATTTTCCTTTGTCATTAGCCTTTTTCTTTTGAACTTCCCTCTTTGGCTTCTTGTCTTTCTTCTGCTTCTTCGCAGGCTTCTTTTTCTTCCAAGCAGACTTTCTCTTAGAACCAGAAGTCAACTCAGCAGCAAAGACATTGCCCCTTGAACCTTTCAAGGCTCCCTCAGCAGTTACCAACATGTTGATCTGTTCAGTCTTAGTGCATTCAATCTTATTCATGTGGTAGTTTACTATAAACTGACCAAATAAATCAGGAAGTGACTGTAGGATCAAATCCACTTGCAATTCCTTGTGCATGTTCATTCCGAGCTTCTCAAGCTCCTCTAGGTCCTTGATCATAGTCAGACCGTGATCATGGACAGACTGCCCTTCGCGCATCTTTGTCTTGAAGAGCCTCTTGGACACTTCAAAACGAGCTGTGCGACTCTGCTCACCATACAACTCTTGCAGGTGTGCCAGTATGTCCCTAGCAGTCTTCATATTTTCATGCTGGCATTGGAGTTCATTTGACATGGATGCCATCATATAGCATTTAACTCTAATGTCATCATCCATCCATTTTTGATGCATCTGACGCTGAACATCAGTAGGACGTGTTGGTAGTGTGGGGATATCTGAATCGAGTATGTAGCCTATTTTCTCACAGTCCAAAACAATTTTAAGGTTTCTAAGCCAGTCCTTGTAATTGGTTCCGGTCAATCGGTTGGTCTCAAGAATACGGGTCAAAGGGTTTGAAGCTGACATTGTATCTGCAGAGAGTAAAGATTCTAGTTAGACTTTTGTACTTGATCATTAATCTGTTCTAAGGTCTTTTAGAACAAATGTAACTCCCACTATTTTCTCGAATTCCTCACACTCCCCTGGTAGGACAACAAAAATCCTACACGACTAGGGTTTCTAGTGGGTACTGCGGTTCCACCGATTTACATGCCACCTCACCTAACAGTTATTGGTGACACATAGATTGATGAATGTACAACTCTTGTACAATGCTTCTCAAGCATGTTGCAGTGTAACTTGGTCTCTAAGCCATGAAAACCTCACCTAACAGTTATTGGTCCCATTTCTTAGTTAAGTCAGACCCACCGTATAACCGTAGGAATAGAGTCGTCATTGGGTCCTCACCTAACAGTTATTGGTGCCCAACCCCACCTTTACTCTACAACATCTCATGTCTATAGAGAGGTCCAGCCCCCCGATGCAACTTGACCACTGTGTCCAGCCGAGACAAATCAACATCAGAAAGGCCTTAGCAGGTCTACTACAGTGGAAGACCTATTGACTTAATATTGGTTAATCAGGTCTTAGTGTTTGCAACTTGAGCTTTTCATAAGAGGTAATCGAACAATTGGCCAGGTAAGCAGGTGGGAGGCTCTCCTTACTCAGAGAGTAAGGTCCTAATTAAGTAACCACCTTTCATGCTTTCCTAGACACCAATTAGATCAATTAATCTTATATGACTTGCTCATGTCGGTTCACTCTCGACTTGATTGAGGAGATTTTAATTTAGGTCTCAATTGGGTTTGCTACATCACATGTAAACATATCTACCCGACTCACATTCACATCACATGCAAACGGCACATTGCAGGCAGTTATAATCGCAGCAATAATTAAAGCTAAACTTTAAATAGGTGATGATCATGGATTCTAGTTAGGTCGTATTACAAGCACATGCACGTCAATCGATCAACTGGTCTTCAACTCTTGAATTGGTTCCAAGCCTTCTTGACTCGATCCTTGACCAACTCTTGATCCAATCGCCATCAACCGCTTAGACCCCTGTTCATCTCATGCCTTGTCTTCAACTTGATCGTTGACGTACATCACATCACAGAAATACAACCAGATGTAAAATAAAAATAAAAATAAATTATATCCCCTTTTAGGAGGCACGCAGGCCTCTCAAAATATTAAACAAGATGCATGCAAGCATCTGAAAAATTACATGACATCACAGATCACATCGCAGGTCATTACATTTGATACCAAAAGGGTTTGAATCCTATGATCATCACCACATGCAGCAATTATAATTTTCAGATCTGAAAACTAACTGATTATCTCATGACATAGGTTGCTGATCATGCTAATCATGATTCTAAACTTTGTAATCCCATTAACAATGCAATTAGAATCATCTTTTTATCACATAAAAATCAGCATGTAAAAATCAGCACCCTAGAAAAAATCTGCATGCAGAAATTTTCAGCATGCATGATCATTCAATTTTCAGATCTAATAAGCCTTTAGATAATTAATTCTTATCTTAATCTACGATGCCTAGGCTCTGATACCACTGTTGGGAACCCGCCTATGCCGCTGATATTTCAAAAAAAATCAGATGGCAGCGGAAGAGGCATGTGCAGGATCGACGTTCATCGCATGAACGTTGTTTCATGAACCGTTCGTAGTTAGGCAAGGATTAAAAACTTTTAAAAATATTAGAAGATCAGATCTTCACCTTGTGCGGGTAGATGATCACCGCAAATCTGAGTTCATGGTTTTAGGAAGAGGGTTCGCTTGAAGCCATTCAAGTGTACGGCCTCTACGGGTATCCACACGAAGCAGAGATCCGATCAAAGCTCTCTAGTCTTCCTGGGATGCTAGCTCCCTTGCAAAGACTTCTTTTGATGGTTGATTTCCTCTCTTTCAATCAACCCTTGATTGTGCTTGAGAGGAGGAAGAAGAAAGGGGATCTTGAAGAAGAACCAAAGCCCCTACTGCAGCCTTTCTTTTCCCTGCGTTGGATGAAGGAAGGGAAGGGGAGGAGGCCGCCAAGGCTTCTTCTTTTCTTCCCTTTGCTTGCGGCTGAACCAAGGAGAGGGGAGAGGGTGGCTACGGCTACAAGGAGGGGAGAAGAATCACTTAGGGCGCCGGCCCCTTTGCCCTCCTTTTATAACCATCTAGGGCTCCTACAAGTTAGGAGCCCTTGATGTATTACCAAGAGGGGCGCCGGCCCCTCTTGTTGCCGCACCAAAGGATCAAAGGAGGAGGGGCGTGAGCCCCTCCTTCATGGTTGCCCTAATCCTTATTAAGTAAGGATTGGGATGCCCTAATGTGGTCAAGCCCTAATCTAATTAGGCTTAGCCCAAGGGTGAACCAATTTGGATCCAATCTAGGTAAGTCCTAATCCAATTAGAACTTAAATCAATTTTGACTCAATTGAACTCTTCAATCCTAATCCAATTAGGAGTCTTATTGATTCATTAGATTAATAATTAATTGTGACTTAAGAAACCCTAATCTAAATTAGGACATATTTAATTTTAGTCCTAATCCAATTAGTACTCTATTTGAATCCGAAGTCCTAATCCAATTAGGATTTCTAGGAATCCTATTCTAAGTAGGAATCCAAAGATGAATTCAAAATCCTAATCTAATTAGGATTGTAGGAATCCTACTCCAAGTAGGAATCCCAGTCCTACTCCAACTAGGATTTCCAGTCCTAATCCAATTAGGACTCTAGGAATCCTACTCGAAGTAGGACTCTTGTTTCAAGTCCAATTAATTAATTTCCATTGTTCCTTCTTCAACTTATTTATCAATCGAATTGATTACTCGTGATTCATAATCACTTTTCAACCATCGGATTGGTCAATACTTCTAGTGTGTGTGACCCCATAGGTTCTATTCTGACTGGTAGTGAGATATATTGTGATCTCTATCACAATATCATTGAAAACTCCTTTCAATGGATTGGAACGATTCCAACTCTACTCATTAGGGTTTATCGATCATCAAGATAATCCCTATGAGTCCCACCATCCACCAGTGACACCTAGCAGCATGTAGTGGCTACCCAGCAGAATAGAATGATGAACATCTAGGTGCAGTTATCATGTGATACAGTCCTTCTATCGTGGATCCCTACAGGACGGAGGTCATGGACAACTCGTCAAACCCCATCGTCTGTCATATGTCAAGATTTATTCAACTTAAGTTCGAGAGTGGAAAACTCTTTCTCCACTATGCATACTGCCCCGACCGAGGTCTTACGAACTCAGTCTTATAAATCACATAGGATCTCTCCTTATCTATCAAGGTCGATAGATTCCTTATAGGTGCATACCCTACTCCTACAGTGAACTTACTGCAGCCAATCTACACTGCATGGACCCATATGGCTAGAGACCATGTATGTGTGCAGTCAAACTACAATAACTTTACTGTGAGTGGCCGAAGCACCGCAGGTCAAAGGACCAGTCACACTACTGCAACGTCAAGCAAGTCACTGACGAGTGGATAGACATCCAAGTGATTTCTTGTATTGGTCACGCTCAGTACCCTTGTTCTTAACAAGCACCTGCACTATTACTTCAGTGTCGCCACACTGTGGACTCGAGTCTCGTCCATCCATAAGGAAAGTAATCTGTGCACTGATCTCATCGGATCGATCACCGTCCTCGTGATGATCCATCGATCAGAAGCGTTCAGAAATTAATCACTAATGATACATGGCTCAAATTCTCAACTCTTGAGAATTTGCATCATCATCTTATTAATTCCTTGGACGATTCATAGACACAATAATAATATGAATGAAAAAGATGCCTTTCATTTATTCAATAATAATAAAGTCAAGTACAAATTATGTCCTAGAATTAATAATGTGTCAGCCAAAATTGGCTTCTAGGGCATACATCTAACACTACATTGGGCTCCAAGTTTGATCTAATCGAATTCGGTTCTGTGGGTTTAGTAGATTGTGTTAAATATTCCACCTGCTGGACTTCACTAAGTTCAACCTTAGAGGCAATAATTTCTTCACTAAGGAATTCCTTTTCCAAAAAGGTTGCCTTAAGTCCTACGAACACCTTTTGTTCATTAGGAAGGTAGAAGTAATAACCCTTAGTTTGCTTGGGGTACCCTACAAAATAACACTTATCGGACCTAGGACCCAGTTTGTCAGTTTGAGAACGTTTAACATAAGCCGGACATCCCCAAATCCTAAGGTATGAAAGTGTCGGCTTACGCCCAGTCCATATCTCATATGGAGTCTTCTCAACAGACTTACTTGGAACCATATTTAGTATTATACACGCAGACTCTAAAGCATAACCCCAAAAAGATAGAGGCAGACTAGTAAACTCCATCATGGATCGAACCATGTCTAACAGAGTTCGATTCCTCCTTTCGGATACACCATTGTGCTGAGGTGTTCCTGGACGGGTCCATTGTGAGAGAATCCCATTCTCCTCTAGATAAGTCAAGAAATCACCGGAAAGGTATTCTCCTCCTCGGTCTGACCGAAGGATCTTAATACTCTTTCCAGTCTATTTTTCTACTTCATTACAAAATCGTTTGAACATTTTAAATGATTCCGACTTATACTTCATTAGATAGACATACCCATACCTGGATAGGTCATCTGTGAAGGTTATGAAGTAGGCATAACCACCTTTGGCACTTACGTTCATAGGTCCATATACATCAGTATGTATGAGGCCAAGAACATCGCTGGCTCGTTCACCCTTTTCAGAAAAAAGTGACTTGGTCATCTTACCCAGAAGACAGGATTCACAAGTTGGCAATGATTCACAATCATTGATTTCTAAAATGCCCTATTGGGCTAACCTGTTTATCCTATTTTTATTTATGTGACCTAGCCGGCAATGCCATAAATAGGCTTCATTGACATTATCTAACTTAGGGCGTTTATTAGAGGTGTACATTACATTCACAGGCAGTGATAGAGTATAAATGCCATATTTCAATTGTCCACGAAAAATTTTAATACCATTCAAAATGATATCACAAAAATTTTCTTTTATTGATAAACAATAACCATTTTTGGCCAAAAGGCCTACAGAGATGACATTCATTAAAAAATGTTGGACAATAATGACAATCATCTAATATGACTACTCTAGTTTCAAAAACAAGCTCAATGACTCCTAAAGCTAGGACTGGAACTGATCTTCCATCTCCAACGTTCAAAAATCTTTCGCCACTCTTGAATCTTCTACTAACTTGAAGTCCCTGCAATGAATTGCAAATATTAATTGGACTTCCGGTATCCAATACCCAAGTGGTAGAATCATAAATTGAAAAATTACAAGGTGTTATCATATAATTACCTTGTGCAGCAACTATTTGCTGCTTTTTCTTCTTAGGCCTGTTTGGATTAAGGGACTGAGGGGTTTTAGCATGTTATAATGCGCAGCGGAAGTTAGGAATTTTAAAAATTTCTTGATAAAGTTCCTTAACATAAAACCCTTATAAGCCAAGATCACCTTAATGGAAGCAATCAAATAATATAATATAAATGCAGAAATAGAAGAATACCTCTAACGCTAATCCAATATGCAGAATTTCCACTAGGTGCCCAAGTGTTCACCCTCCAACGTTGATCCACACGAAAACTTGATTTAAGTCTTAAGCTCTAAAGACTTTGATCCTTAATGCAGAATTCTTAAAGAACTCTAATGGCTTGCTTTCCTTTCTTTCTATTTTTCTTTAACCTTCTTGAATCACTTCTAATCCTTTTGTCCTAAAGAAGACCACCTTGTCTTGGCTTAGGACACACTAGAAGCAATGCTAGAAAGAAAGAAACTAATATAAGAAAGAAAGAAGAGAGGAGTGGGGTAGAGTTGAATGATGAAACCCATGGAGTGCTAGCCTATTTATAATAGGTGTAGGGATGCATCTCCAAGGGATGCATCCCATCCACACATCCTTTCATGAAAGGACATCATCTAAGGGCCATATCAAATAAGAGGAGGTGCAGATCAAGTGAAGAGGTGTATCAAATGATATGTCCTTTCATGTGGTGCCATATTTTGACCAAGTCAACATCACATGCTAATCACATGTCCATCATGCCTCACCTCTTGATCTTTCATGATGATGATCCAAGGGCTCCAATGCAAGGCGCCATTTACTTGACCCATTATGTCTTCATCCAATGGTGGGATTAAGATCCAATGGTCAATTATGATAGCCATCCTCTAACCCAATCCAATTGGGTTAAACCAACTCTCCGTTATGTCTTCATCCAACGGTAGATCAAGATCTAACGGTCTAGATTGAATGATTTATTAAATCTAATCCAATTAGACTCAAACCAAGCCAATTAGGTGCCAACTCTTGGCTAACCCATATTAGAAGATGATCTAATCAAATTAGATCAATTAAGAATCAGATTCGAATCCAATTCGAATCAAGAGCTAAGGGTTTGCAACACCTGCTAGGATGTCTATCTTGCAAACATGATCTAATCCAATTAGACCCTTAATAAGTTTTCTTGTGTGTGACCCATTGGGTTCCATACTTAGCCAGCAATAGGTGTGAGTGCAAGTTGACCCAACTTGATTAGAACTCTTCTAATCGATTTAAGTCCAAACTGCGCGAACCCAAACTTAACAATTAGAATCCTTTCTAATTGGTGATCGAATTAAACTCTTTAATTCGATCAAACCTATAAGACAAGATTGACGTCTAGCAACGTGTCATGTCTACCCGAAAAATATGGAATTTGGTGGAAATACCAAAAATACCCTTCAGTGGCAAGTTACCATGCAATTCAATCCTTTAATCAAACTGCATCCCAAATATGTATATGAGTATGAATATATGTCAAACTCAATTTCATATTCATATTTTTCTCAATCTTTTAATGATAATTCAAATAATGAAACATTAGAAACTCTTTCTAATTTTCATTCTGCTTTGATCAAAGGCTTCCTGAATTATCATATGATTAGAATAAATAGGATGCTATCTTCTCTTACTAGAAGTGATTAATTCCTTGTTGACCTACTCATAATCTTCGTACACAATTCACCATATCCAGAAGACCTCGTACATAACTTATTGTCATGAATGAGTGTAAACCAAAATATGGGTTCATGTGCACAAGATACCATGGTGATCTCAGGTCATAGGATCAGTTGCACAACTCCCACTAAGAGAATCATATTTTGACATGTAAGTAAGACTTCATAAGATTTCTCTTTGTAGGTCAATTCAGTGAACTCATTCCTCTAATGAGCACCCACATCTTTATATTAGTGTCTCCACACAAATGATTGTGAGATCAATCATCCTCTGCATCGAGCATACATAAGACATGCCAGTCTTTCCGGTAATCATTGATCCCCGACTCAATGTACCAATGACTGGGAATATTTAAGATTAGGATTTTAGGATTTTAAGTCTCACTAGTATGATCTCATCATAGTCTTAAAACCATTGCCCTAATCTAAGGAGTTTATCATAAATATAATCAACAGCATATGATAAAACATAACGCCTTTATTCATATTTAAATGTCATGTACATGATTTGGACAAATCAAAAGAAAAAACCTTTCGCAATACATATTGCGATTGGCTTGTAGGGCATCTACTCTTTCAATCTCCCACTTGCACTAAGGCCAATCGCTCTTATATTTTATCCCCATACAATCGAGGTGGCGATCGAACTGCTGTTGTGGTAGAGCTTTAGTGAACGGGTCTGCTAAGTTGTTCTTTGTGTCTACTCGTTCAATGACTATGTCTTGTCTCTCGACGATCTCTCGAACGAGGTGGAAGCGTCTTAGAATGTGCTTGGATTTGTGATGAGATCTTGGTTCCTTTGCTTGAGCAACAGCTCCAGTGTTGTCACAATAAACTGAAACTGGTCCAGCAATCTCAGGAACTACTCCCAACTCAGCGATGAACTTCTTCATCCAGACAGCTTCCTTAGCGGCTTCACTTACAGCGATGTATTCTGCCTCAGTAGTTGAGTCAGCTACAGTTTGCTGCTTGGAACTCTTCCAGCTCACTGCACCACCATTTAGGGTAAAGACATACCCTGAAGTGGACTTGCTATCATCTGGATCTGATTGAAAACTAGAATCAGAAAATTCTTCTAGTTTCAACTCAGATCCTCCATAAACTAGAAAAATATCTTTAGTCCTTCTTAAGTACTTAAGAATATTTTTCACAGCTATCCAATGATTTTCTCCTGGATCAGCCTGGAATCTGCTTGTTATGCCTAAGGCATAAGCAACATCAGGCCTAGTACATAGCATAGCATACATAATTGATCCTACTGCCGAAGCATAGGGAATAGAATTCATTCTATTCCTCTCTTCAGATGTCTTAGGAGACATCTTCTTAGAGAGACGTATGCCATGACTCATAGGTAAGTAACCTCTTTTACTTCCTTCCATGCTGAATCTTTTTAGCACATGATCTATGTACCTAGACTGGGACAAGCCTAGCATCCTTTTAGATCTATCCCTATAGATCTTTATACCAAGTATATAGGATGCTTCTCCCAAGTCTTTCATGGAAAAGCTTTTTGATAGCCAAGTCTTGACCGATTGTAACATTGGAATATCATTTCCAATGATTAGTATGTCATCTACATACAATATTAAGAAGACAACGGCACTCCCACTAGTCTTCTTGTACACACATGGTTCATCCACATTTTTGATAAAACCAAACTCTTTGACTGTTGTATCAAAACGGATGTTCCAACTCCTCGATGCTTGCTTTAATCCATAAATGGATCTCTTAAGCTTGCATACTTGATTTGCTCTCCCACTTGAGACAAATCCTTCTGGCTGTGTCATGTAAACCTCTTCCTCAAGATAACCATTAAGGAAGGCGGTTTTGACATCCATCTGCCAAATTTCATAATCATAGTATGCAGCTATTGCAAGCAAAATCCGAATAGATTTAAGCATGGCAACTGGTGAAAAAGTTTCATCATAGTCAATTCCTTGCTTTTGCCTGAAACCTTTTGCCACCAATCTAGCCTTGTAGGTTTCTACTTGGCCATCTGCTCCAATCTTCTTCTTATAGACCCATTTGCAACCTATAGGGTTTACACCTTCTGGTGCATCAACCAAAGTCCATACTTGATTGGTATACATAGAGTCTATTTCGGATTTCATAGCTTCTAACCATTTGTTAGAGTCATTACTCATGATAGCTTCCGAATAGGTCAGAGGATCATCATTTTCGACGATGTGGGCTTCATCATTCTCAATGATAAACCCATACCTCTTATGTGCATTTCGCACTCTATCTGACCTTTGGAGAGGAGATGTGTGTTGTGGTTGTACTTCATCAATGGGTACATCTGGTTGAAGAATTTCTTGTGTTTCTATTTGTAGGTCTTGAACTTCATTAAGTTCAATTCTTCTTTCACTGCCCTTTTCTAAGATAAACTCTTTTTCTAAGAAAGTGGCATGCCTACTAACAAATACCTTTTGTTCAGTAGGGTGATAGAAGAGATATCCAATACTTTCTTTGGAATAACCTATAAATGTACATTTATCTGATCTAGCACTTAGCTTATGTCCAAAATTTCTTTTGACATATGCTTGGCAGCCCCATATTTTAAAATATTTAAGATTGGGCTTTCTACCTCTCCATATCTCATATGGAGTACTAGATACAGATTTTGAAGGTATCCTGTTTAGCACATATGTAGCAGTTTCTAAGGCATAACCCCAGAAGGAAATAGGAAGATCTGTAAAGCACATCATGGACCTTACCATATCTAATAGAGTACGATTCCTCCGTTCAGCTACACCATTTAGTTGTGGTGTATACGGAGGTGTCCATTCAGAGAGAATGCCCTTTTCTTTAAGATGATTTAAAAATTCACTAGAAAGGTATTCACCTCCTCGATCAGATCGAAGGATTTTAATACACTTTCCGGTTTGTTTTTCAACCATACTTTGATACTCTTTAAACTTATCAAAGGCTTCGTATTTATGTTTCATAAGATACACAAATCCGAACCTTGATAAATCATCAGTGAATGTGATGAAGTAAGAGTATCCACCTCTAGCTGGAGTTGTCATAGGACCACATACATCTGTATGTATAAGTCCTAATAACTCACTTGTCCTTTCTCCATGTCCAGTGAATGGAGACTTGGTCATTTTTCCCATAAGACAAGATTCACAAGTTCCTAATGATTCATAATCATAAGGATCAAAGAACTCTTCTTTGTATAACTTGTTGATTCTTGATTCACTTATGTGACCAAGTCGGCAATGCCAAAGGAGGGTATTATTCACTTCCTCTCTCTTTCTTTTATTGCTTTTATTAATATGAAAGACATTGTCATTAAGTAATAAAACTAGAAGACCATTTTCCATAATGCCATTGCAAAGATGCTTATTAGAAAAATAAATAGAGCAACCATTGCCCTTTCCATTAATTTCAAAACCTTTCTTTAACAACAAAGGAATGGAAATTACATTTCTAATAATTTTGGGCATATAATAACAATCTTCTAATTGTAGGAGCTTTCCCGAAGGCAATTCCAAGTTGTAGGTTCCAACAGCTTCAGCCTGGATGGACTCTCCTCCAGCGCCATACAGCTCGAAGTCACCTTTCTTCAAAATTTTAATTTTCTGTAGTCCATGCAAAGATTTGCAAATGTGAAAACCACAGCCGGTATCCAATACCCATGAATTTGAATTTGAAGAACTTAATGACAAGTTGGCATGTAACATAAACATACCTTTTGATGCAACTCTTGCATCGGTCTTCATACTTGCAAGAAAACTCTTGCAATTCCTTTTCCAGTGTCCAGCTTTGCCGCAATGAAAACAGGTACTTGATCCGGAGTTTTTCTTTCCTTTTTTCTTTTTGATGCTACTCTTAGGGTTCAATCTTTTCTTAGAACCCTTATTGCCCGATTTTCTCTTAGAGGTGCCATCTATAAGAAGGAGTGGACCTTTATCCTTCTTAATATGGCCTTCAGCTGTTTTGAGCATATTTAACAGCTCGGGCAGGGAGGTGTTCAGCTTGTTCATGTGAAAGTTCACAACAAACTGAGAGAATGAATCAGGCAGTGATTGCAGGATCAAATCCTGACTGAGCTCACTATCCATAGCAAAACCTAATTGACTTAATCTGGTGATCAAGTCTATAACCATAAGAACATGGTTTTGCACTGGAGTTCCTTCATTCATTCTAGCACGGAACAACTGCTTAGATATCTCATACCTAGCAGTCCTGCTTTGTTCTCCATACAACTCTTTTAAATTGAGAAGTATGGATTGAGTGTCCATGCCTTCATGTTGCCTCTGTAATTTATTGTTCATAGAGGCAAGTATGATACATTTGACAGTCACACTGTCATTTTTCCACATCTTATGTGTGGCAACCTCCTCTTCTGTAGCATCATCCCCTAGATCTCCAAGATCAGGGGTTTCAAGTATATAGGAAATTTTCTCCTGAGTGAGTACTATCTTTAAATTCCTCAACCAGTCCACATAGTTTGGTCCGGTCAACTTGTTGGCATCTAAGATGCCTCTTAGTGAAAGTGAAGAAGCCATTTAATAATTCTACATATGCAAGAACATAACTAATATAAGCAGACCAATCATGATGACATGTTTGCAACTAGATAAGGACTTTAATCTAATTTGTCTCCTACTATTTTTATCGAATATCATAGCCCTCTCCTATGATAAACGTGAAAATATAATTTTTCTTAGTAGGGTTGAGATCCTAATTCATCATAAAAAGCCTTGTGTTTACACAACAAACTCTTATGAGTTCAAAGGTAGGAACCTCTTTCCAATTGCATCTCATGCAATTCTCAACTTTATCTTGTCCTCTTAAAATACTTATTGCCTTGTGTTAGCACAACAAACAATAATATTTTAGTTAAGTCAAACCCTTCATTTCCATATAGTCATATTCGAATAATATTGCCCTTGTGGTTGCACAACAAGGCAATATATTAAAATATGCCATAAGCATCTAAATGCACTAAGACAGTATAACATCAGTCCCCATTGCAAGTTTTGTGTTAGCACAACAAACTAGCATGGATCTTGACATAATAATATCGAGGCATGAAGGAAGGCTATCAATAGTGTTATATCAATATTAAGCTTATCCATAATAGGCAATCAAACAATTGGCCAGGTAAGCAGGTGGGAGGCTCCCCTTACTCAGAGAGTAAGGTCCTAATTAAGTAACCACCTTTAGTGCTTTCCTTAGACACCAATTAGATTAATTGTTCTAGAATGGGTTAGCTCAAAGTTTTTCAACACTATGACTTAATATAATTTTTATTGAGGGCTTACTAGTCTCTAGCACATTCTTTAATTGTAACATACATTTAACATATCTAAAATAAGCTATCATGCATCATAGCTATCTCATAGCATGTATAAATCATAAGCAACTAATTAACATGCTTCAACATATTTTCATATGGAAAATTTCATATCATGACATTTTATTACATATCATATCATATATGAATCATATATTTCAGCATTTCATTAAGCATATGACATTACTATCTCATAGTAAATTAATAATCATACATCATATATAATTATTTGATTGAACCAATTAAGGATGGCTCTGATACCACTTTTAGGGGTTTTAGCATGTTATAATGCGCAGCGGAAGTTAGGAATTTTAAAAATTTCTTGATAAAGTTCCTTAACATAAAACCCTTATAAGCCAAGATCACCTTAATGGAAGCAATCAAATAATATAATATAAATGCAGAAATAGAAGAATACCTCTAACGCTAATTCAATATGCAGAATTTCCACTAGGTGCCCAAGTGTTCACCCTCCAACGTTGATCCACACGAAAACTTGATTTAAGTCTTAAGCTCTAAAGACTTTGATCCTTAATGCAGAATTCTTAAAGAACTCTAATGGCTTGCTTTCCTTTCTTTCTATTTTTCTTTAACCTTCTAGAATCACTTCTAATCCTTTTGTCCTAAAGAAGACCACCTTGTCTTGGCTTAGGACACACTAGAAGCAATGCTAGAAAGAAAGAAACTAATGTAAGAAAGAAAGAAGAGAGGAGTGGGGTGGAGTTGAATGATGAAACCCATGGAGTGCTAGCCTATTTATAATAGGTGTAGGGATGCATCTCCAAGGGATGCATCCCATCCACACATCCTTTCATGAAAGGACATCATCTAAGGGCCATATCAAATAAGAGGAGGTGCAGATCAAGTGAAGAGGTGTATCAAATGATATGTCCTTTCATGTGGTGCCATATTTTGACCAAGTCAACATCACATGCTAATCACATGTCCATCATGCCTCACCTCTTGATCTTTCATGATGATGATCCAAGGGCTCCAATGCAAGGCGCCATTTACTTGACCCATTATGTCTTCATCCAATGGTGGGATTAAGATCCAATGGTCAATTATGATAGCCATCCTCTAACCCAATCCAATTGGGTTAAACCAACTCTCCGTTATGTCTTCATCCAACGGTAGATCAAGATCTAACGGTCTAGATTGAATGATTTATTAAATCTAATCCAATTAGACTCAAACCAAGCCAATTAGGTGCCAACTCTTGGCTAACCCATATTAGAAATGATCTAATCAAATTAGATCAATTAAGAATCAGATTCGAATCCAATTCGAATCAAGAGCTAAGGGTTTGCAACACCTGCTAGGATGTCTATCTTGCAAACATGATCTAATCCAATTAGACCCTTAATAAGTTTTCTTGTGTGTGACCCATTGGGTTCCATACTTAGCCAGCAATAGGTGTGAGTGCAAGTTGACCCAACTTGATTAGAACTCTTCTAATCGATTTAAGTCCAAACTGCGCGAACCCAAACTTAACAATTAGAATCCTTTCTAATTGGTGATCGAATTAAACTCTTTAATTCGATCAAACCTATAAGACAAGATTGACGTCTAGCAACGTGTCATGTCTACCCGAAAAATATGGAATTTGGTGGAAATACCAAAAATACCCTTCAGTGGCAAGTTACCATGCAATTCAATCCTTTAATCAAACTGCATCCCAAATATGTATATGAGTATGAATATATGTCAAACTCAATTTCATATTCATATTTTTCTCAATCTTTTAATGATAATTCAAATAATGAAACATTAGAAACTCTTTCTAATTTTCATTCTGCTTTGATCAAAGGCTTCCTGAATTATCATATGATTAGAATAAATAGGATGCTATCTTCTCTTACTAGAAGTGATTAATTCCTTGTTGACCTACTCATAATCTTCGTACACAATTCACCATATCCAGAAGACCTCGTACATAACTTATTGTCATGAATGAGTGTAAACCAAAATATGGGTTCATATGCACAAGATACCATGGTGATCTCAGGTCATAGGATCAGTTGCACAACTCCCACTAAGAGAATCATCTTTTGACATGTAAGTAAGACTTCATAAGATTTCTCTTTGTAGGTCAATTCAGTGAACTCATTCCTCTAATGAGCACCCACATCTTTATATTAGTGTCTCCACACAAATGATTGTGAGATCAATCATCCTCTGCATCGAGCATACATAAGACATGCCAGTCTTTCCGGTAATCATTGATCCTCGACTCAATGTACCAATGACTGGGAATATTTAAGATTAGGATTTTAGGATTTTAAGTCTCACTAGTATGATCTCATCATAGTCTTAAAACCATTGCCCTAATCTAAGGAGTTTATCATAAATATAATCAACAGCATATGATAAAACATAACGCCTTTATTCATATTTAAATGTCATGTACATGATTTGGACAAATCAAAAGAAAAAATCTTTCGCAATACATATTGCGATTGGCTTGTAGGGCATCTACTCTTTCAGGGACGCTATGTAAGCCGGACAGTTCCGCTTCCAATGACCCATCTTCTTACAGAAGAAGCACTCTGCCTTGCTCTTATCAGCTTTACGCTTCTTAGTCTAGCTGAGCTTAGAGACCCCAGCACGAGCTTTTTGCACCTTCTTCTTCTTTTCTTTCTTAAAGGAAGAAAGTCCTGCAGAAGTCCCACCTACCACATTCACCGACTCCTTTTTGAGTTGGTGATCCTTCTCATAGGTCTGCAGTAAACCTAGCAAACCATGATAGGATACTTCAGGTTTAGTCATTCTATAATGACTAAGGTCAGGTAGGACTTGGGAAGTGAGTTCAAAATGGCGTCCTTGCCCAATTGCTCGTGCAAAGGAAAGCCAAGTTTACTTAGGCGATCGATTTGTTCGACTATGTACAATACATGATCGGTGACCGATGCCCCTTCCCTCATGCGGGCATTAAATATAGCGCAGGATGTCTTATGTCGTTCAACATCATCAGGTGTGCCGAAAGACTCCTTCAACATTTGAAGGATTTCCACTGGCTGCTCTTCCTCGAATTTACGACTAAACTCGTCATTCATCGAGGCCCTCATGATGCAACGCACTGTAGTGCGATCGTTGAGCCACTTCTGATAAGCGTCTCTGATTGCATGTGGTGCATTGGCTGCAGGTTCCTCAGGTGCAGGATCCGATATCACATACAGGATCCGCTCATGCTCTAATACGATTTTCATCTTTCGATACCAGCTATCGAAGTTAGGTCCATTAAGTTTATCATTGTCTAATAGTGTTCGGAGGGACAATGAGTTAGCCATATCTGAAAAATAAAGAAAAAACCCAACTAATCAGTATATGATTTATTTAATCCTAAAGACTTGGACTTTAGTCAAAAGTTTTCTCCCACTATTTTAATCGAATTAATAGCTTCTACCTTTAATTTGAGGAATTACTTTAATTCCCTAGTGAGTACTAGAATCCGCATAGACTGCATACGGGCCCGAGGAAAGCTCGGCCAATCCATTTGCATCTAAGGGTAGGTCTATTACCAATTGTTTCTCTAACCAATTTCTAGTAATCAATTTTGCCCTAGGTGGTAATCAGTAGCGGAGGCCTCCACTGAAGATCCTGGTTAGGTCCAACCATTAATGAACTAACTCGATGACACTACCTAATGTATGATCAGGCCCGAGGAAGGCTCGGCCAACCTAATCACAATTAGATAGCTCAAAAACTATCATATAACGAAGGATAATTCTAGTATTCAGAGGAACACCAGACGGAAGCGTCCTGCATGTTCAACTGTAATATTGGACCCATTATCATTCACCTTAATGGGAGGCTATGATCTAGTTATCTATATAACTTTATCATTTTAAGGACCTAATAATTTAGAGGATTTTAAATGATATGTAACACTGACCGATAATTCTAAATCCTCCCACTGACTTCACCAAATCATATAGAGGACTAGCTCTTATTGGTCTATTAGACACCTAAATCAGTCACACTGATTTTCCTTAATGGCATGGGTGAGTGCCAAGTCTCAAGGTACCTTAATCAAAACTTGATCGACCAAATTGGCCAGGTAAGAGAGATCATGGGAGGGTTACGCCATTAACCTCTTTCCTAGACACCAACTATGTTGGCCAGGTAAGAGGTAGCCCCAATTAAAAATCATGATCAAATGTCGACTTACCTTAGACACCAATTGGTTTATCAAGTTGATTTAGGTTATCCTTGGGAACTCGGGCTAGACCACTGAGCCACAATCAGATCCAATTGAAATGTTTGGATATGATAAACTACAACTATTGAGTTTGATCATTTTATAAACCTTGATTTAGTCTAGTTCAACTATTGATTAGATTAAATCATGTTTCTTAAGTTAGTCCATTTCAATTTGATTTCATGATTAGGTCTAACCTAGTCAACTAATCTGATTGTGCTAACCCATGCCCCAAATCCCATGTTCAAATTTAAATTTTAATTGAAATTTCAAATTTTGAATTTTAAATCTTTATTTGAAATTCAAATTTTAAATTTTAAATTCAACATTTAATTCTTTATTAAATGCATTATGATCATGGATTCAAGGTGTCAATTTATTCCAAATATAAACAATTTATATTTAAATTTTGTGGTCATAATAAATTTAAAACTGAAATTTCATAAACATCAATTATGCATAATTTCACAAAAATAAACTATTTATTTTATTATACAAATTAATCTCAATTTTGTGTTAGGACAACCTTTTCACTATAAGGGGTTAACCTTATAGCAGGACAAGCTTATAATTCAGCACAAGATTGATATTTTATCAATAAATCTAGATCTAATCTAAATTAAAAAATTAAATCATGCATAATTCTAGATATGATAGGCCAATTCTATCGGCCAACCTCGCTCTGATACCAGTTGTAGGGAATATCTTCCGAGTTGTCCGACAAAATCGAACGCCAGGCATGAAAATCAGTTTTAATTTTTTTTTATTTATTTTTTTTTAACAATTAGAAATATTTAATTTAACTTTTATGTAAAATTACCTCAAGCACGCAGCGAAAGTTGGTCAAGGTAATCTGGATCTGGATCTGGATTTGGATCCCTGAAGGTAGCTCTGCGAGGCCTGGATCTACAAGCCCTCTACTTCGCACGCACGTCGAGCTTCGTAGGAAGGTTGGACGATATCTGTATTTTGCAAAACTACTTTTTGCAAAAAGGACCCTAGAAGAAACACTTTTCTTTTCTTCTCCTTCTTCTTCTTCCTTCTCTCCCATTTCCAACCCGAGAGCTTCAATTTTGGACTGATCGCAGAGGAGAAGAGAGGAGACTAGAAAGCCGGATCTGAATGCTTCAATTTTGGACATTCCGGTCCAGACGGCAGAGCGGCCGGAGGCCAGACAGTGGCACGGTGTGGAGACGAAGCCGGGAGGAAGAAGGCTCTGTTTTCTCCTCCCAGGCTTTTCTCCATCGCGGTTCACACAAAAATCCTTAAGGGTCCATGAGGTGAAGTGGTCCACGGGTCCATGGGAGTTTAAAAACAAGTCAGCCGTAACCATATAAATAGGATTAGTCAAATAGGAAATGGGTTAGCCCATTTTGAAATAAAGCAAGCCTATTTGGTTCTCAACCAAATTGACAGCCCATTTGAATGATTTTTGACCCGAAAAAATTCCACATGAGTCTGACTCATGGGAGATTCAATTAGGTCCAATTTCGGCTCGATCCAAGTCTGACTTAGATCAGAACAAATACGAAATTAAATCCCAATTAAATCATGATCGAGCCCAATTACATTAATTTAGACCCAATCAAATCCAATCTCAACAATTGAGTCTTGATCAAGTTCAATTATATTAATTAAAACTTGATTGACCCGAAATACAGACTTAATTAGTTGTTCATCCATGAAATTTAGCATGTACCTCATGTTCAGTGCTAGCTGAACATAGATAGAACCAAATTCCAAATGACCCACAATTTAATTCTTAATTAAATTGGATCAAGACCTTCCTACTTAGCTTAACTAATGTGCGTGACTCCGATAGGTTCGAACACTAAGCCGGTAGTACATGGACTACTCCATGCACTAATCGAGGTGACCATCTAGCAATGATACCCGATGTCCGGATAGGTCGAATATGCAAAGCAACATTCAAGAACCTAGACATATGGTTGTTGCATAATTCATCCCTATGACCATCGATGCTCAAGATGACCTCAGAGTGGACTGTCGAACACTGGGTCTGGTCATTCATAGTGTATTTCAATTAATCAAATCAAGTGACTTATCACTTGGTTTACCCTGGCCAAGGTTTTACTGAATTGAAATACAGTGAGACATCAACTCCTAAAATCTGGAGCGGTCAATCCCATCTTGACTCATACACAGACTTCGTGAGTACTTGACTGCACCCAGCATCCTTCTGATCCCTGAATTAGAAATTCAGGTCATCCAGTGCCTAAGTACAGTGAGTTGCTTGCAAGTCACCGTGACAGTCTCAGGTCTAAGGGGTACTTATGCCCATACGTTTTACGAGCTAACTCCCGACAGTGGAGTGCTACGCACGTGAGTCACTATTCAGTGACGATGTACTCCTACATCTCACCTGTATGCCATACAGTGTCTCCACACTTCTTGGTTTAAGAGGACAACCAACTAAATGGCACACAACGACCTATACTTGACATAGCTATCGTCCAATTGACAGCTCATCATTTGGTCGCGAACTAATTTAAGGACTAAATGATAAAACCTCTTTTATCCACTAAATTAGTCCTAAGGACTTCATCACAATACACAGGAGTTCAATTTGAAGATGTAATACTTGTGATGAATAGAAAATTACCAGAATAAATTTTTATTCATTTTAATAAAACATATACATAATCCAATTTCTTAGAATTAAAAAATTGGCTTTGGGACACAATTTTCAACAGTAGGAAGAAGAATGTAAAGCCCGCAACCTTTCCTTTTTCCCTTCGCGTTGGAACCAAAGAATGGAAGGAAGAAGGGCCACACCACAAACCTTTTTTTCTTGCTTTCTTGCAGCTGAAAGGAGGGATGGAAGGAGGTTCCTTGCTGCCAAAAATCCCGAGGAAAAACCATGAAAAATTTGCAGCCCCTTTGAATCCCTCTTTTATGGTGTGTGGATAGAGATGAGCTCCTAAAATTTAGGAGCTCATCTTTATCCCTATGTGAATTCAAAATAGGAGGGGCGTGGCCCCTCCTTTTTCCTTCACGCCACCAGCTAAGGGAGGGGCGTAGGCCCCTCCCTCTTCTTCCATTTGGTTAGCCCCCACTTAATCTAATTAAATGGGGAGGGTTGGGTCCAAGTGTTAGGATTCAATCCTATTCAAAATAGGATTTGCACCCATTTAAATTTCCTCCAAATCCTAATCTAATTAGGATTTAATTGAACCATGACTCAATTGAACTCTTCAATCCTAATCCAATTAGGAGTCTTTTAATTAATTAGATTAAAATTAAAATTAATTAGGACTTAAGAAAATCCTAATCTAATTAGGACTTATTAAATTTCAGCCCTAAGGCAATTAGGACTTTAGAAATCCTACTCTAAGTAGGACTCTAATTTAATTTGAAATCCTAATCCAATTAGGACTCCAAGGATCCTACTCCAAGTAGAACACATGATCAAGTCCAATTAATTAAATCCAATTAATTAAATTAAATTGCAATCCGATTGCAATTATTCCTTCTTCAACTCACTAACTCTTAGCGGGTTAACCAATTATCAATCAAATTGATTATTTGGGATTCCTAATCACAATTCAACCATCGGATCGGTCAATACCTCTAATGTGTGTGACCCTATAGGTTCTATTTTGACTGATAGTGAGATATATTGCGATCTCTATCACAATATCATTGAATACTCCTTTCAATGGGTTGAAACAATTCCAACTCAACTCACTAAGGATCATCGACCATTAAGATGGTCCCTGTGAGTCTCACCATCCACTAGTGACACCTAGCAGCATGTAGTGGCTACCCAGCAGAATGGAATGATGAACCTCTAGGTGCAGTTACCGTATGATACAGTCCTTCTGATAAGTGCTAAATAATGCATAAATTAATATCTTATTTATAGCACTTATCATTATTTTAATTCACATATTTTGTAAATTTAACTAAAAATTGTATTACCTTCATGATTGCATTTTAATAAATTATCCAAGGTAATTCAAGTTTAATTTGATTATTTATTGATTAAGCTTAATGTATACAGGTCGAATCAAATTCATCTGGGATGACCCCTGAACCTAAATTGCATGCACCCCATGAATCGGATCTTCCCAACCAATTAGAGTCGACCCCAATTTTCATTTTTCAACACATGGCCACCCCAAGTTCACGTATGTTCTCCCTATTTCGTGTCCTAGCCATATCTAAGCTACTCTACCATAACTCCAACTGCAAGTCATCTCAGCCATTCATCACGTTTCACGAACTCATCTCCCCATCGTATCTCTATTCCGTTTGCATCCCATTCATAGTTCGGCATCCAAAGCTCCTTCCATGAAACAGAGCCGCATCTGGATGAACCCAAATCCCAGTCATCCCGTTCCATGCGGATTCAGCTCTTCGTCCCAGCTCCAACCTCTCTCACATCTAGCTTCATCATCCCGAGCTCCACGGTTCCACCAAACCAACCATCTCCCAGGAAACTTCCTTCGGATTCCTTCCACGTCCGTTCCAGCTCCTCTGTTCTCAACCGAGAACACCACCAGCATAATCCCAACTTCATCTCTTCCCAACGTCCAAGCTTATCCTCTTCCCCTGTTTCGAGATCCCATCAGCCAAGATAAAGCCAAACTCCAAAATCTTCTCAAACGCCCGCAGGATGACCTTCATCTCCCAGCCATCTTCCGGATGAGAACCAGCAACCTTCTGCCGGACTACTCCCAACGGCCCAAGCCGTTCCCGAGAATCCAGATCCCATCCGGATTTGCTCCCATCCTCATCACATATCAGCTCAAATCCTCCGCATCAGCCGAATCAAGCTATCCATCATCCACGTCCTTCCCAACTCTCCTGTATCCATCAACAAAAACCCATGCATCCGTTCCCTGTTATCAACCGATATCCAAACATTCCATCCTCTGTTTCGTGCGGATAAAAACCAGAAACATCTCCCGGATTTCTAGCCAACGGCAGCACAACCAAATGATCCCAACGTCATCCTCTCATCCGAACTTTACTTCCCCTGTTTCGGAACCAATCCAAATCTTATCCCGTTGTGATCCATCTTCATCCAAACGTCCCAACTCCCCTTCTTCGGAACAGAGGATCATCCTTATCCTCTTCCGAATCAGGCCGAACTTCATCCCAGCAGCATCATCACCAAGCTCCCAGCCGTCCCAACTTCCGAGATCCTCTCACGTCCACATTTCAGCGTCCCAACCGCGTCCAAGATATTCAGCCGTGTCGCCTCTGCGTTGAAGCCACATCACCAACATTTCGGATCACATCCATCCTCAACCGTGGGCACCGTTCCAGCATCCACATCATCCTCTGCATCCTTATCCTTGATTCGAAAGACGGGAGGAAAGAGAAGTGGGCAGTCTATTTAAAGGAATCGGACGTGAAGACCAAGGCCATTCATCCTTCCCCACCGGGGGGGGCATTCCTCCTCTTCCCCACCAGGGGAGGGGACTGCTCCCATCCCTTCTTCCCCCATCGGGGGCTGATCTATCAATCTCTCGGAGGCAAGTCCCACGGGAAGAAGAAGAGGAAACAGGGGAGGGAGTGAGCCACGGGAACATGAGAGAATAAAAAATAAGAGGAGAGAGAAGAGTTTTGTTATTTTGGGAATATTTCAAAGAAAGAAATCATGAAGGAAGAGATGGGAGCCTGCTACTGTGCTGCTGCTGCCGTCTCCAACTCCATGCAGGGCTGATCTCTTCTCCAGGGCCGGATGTAGCCCTAACAAAGGGCCAAGGGTTTTTATATTTTTAATTTCTATTCTTGAAGTTGTATAAACCTTATTCTGCTTCTAATGAATATTTTATTTTCATCTCATATTTAATTTCTGTGATTTTAAATATGAAGTTTATACAACTGCTCTTCATGATCATTGAAGTAAAAATAAGATAGTTCATGCTTAAGGAAGATGCGATGTGCTACCACCTTAGATTAAGGTAGACATTTCATACTAAACTAAATATGGATTATGCCTAAATTACTTCTGTAAAATTTTATTCGAATGCTTGTTAGGCTTGTAGCCAATTTGCATGTTAATCCAAGAATGAATTAAAATATAAATAACCCTTGTTCCGATGTTAGTGGTGAATTCCTTGCCCTAGGTTCTCTCAAATTGATATCATTTTAATTGCATTTTTTTTATTCAATTGCTTAGTTTAATAGTCTTCACAAATTCATCATTTTAAATATTTTTAATTTTAAGAAAAATAACTATACCCCAATCCCTGTGGATCGATACCCGTAATCACTATCCTACTAGATACGTGCTATTGCGTGGTCTTTAAAGTTGACTATCACCTTCTATCGTGGATCCCTGCAGACTAGAGGTCATGAATAACTCGTCAAACTCCGTCGTCTGTCATATGTCTAGATTTATTCAACTTGAGTTCGAGAGTGGAAAACTCTTTTTCCACTGTAGGTAATCCTAGGCCAAGGTCTTACGAATTCAGTCTTATAAATCACATAGAATCTCTCCTCATCTATCAAGGTCGATAGATTCCATGTAGGTACATACCCTATTCCTCTAGTGAACCTACTGCAGCCAATCTACACTACAAGGACCCATATGACTAGAGACCATGTATATGTGTAGTCAAACTGCAATAACCTCACTGTGAGTAGCCGAAGCACCGCAGGTCAAAGGACCAGTCACACTACTACAACATCAAGCAAGTCACTGACGAGTGGATAGACATCCAAGTGACTTCTTGTCTTGGTCATGCTCAGTACCCTTGTTCTCTAACAAGCACCTGCACTATCACTTCAGTGTCCCTACACTATGGACTCGAGTCTCGTCCATCCATAAGAAAAACGATCTGTGCACTGTTCTCATCGGATCGATCACCATCCTCGTGATGATCCATTGATTAGGAGCATTTAGAAATTAATCACCAATGATACATGGCTCAAATTCTCAATTTTTGAGAATATGTATCATCATCTTATTAATTCCTTGGACGATTCATAGACACATAAAAAATATGAATGAAAAATATGCCTATTTATTATTTAATAATAATAAAGTCAAGTATAAAATTATGTCCCAGAATTATTATTGTGTCAGCCAGATTGGCTTCTAGGGCATACATCTAACAATCTCCCACTTGCACTAAAGCCAATCAGTCATATATCTAAGTCCCATCTTCTTAAGGTGGGCTTCAGTCTTCTGCTGACTTAGCTGCTTAATGAGCGGGTCCGCCACATTGTCCGCGGAGTCTACTCTCTGCACTTCTACATATTTCTTCTCGAGATAGTCGCGTATGAGGTGAAAGCGCCGCTCTATGTGCTTGGACTTCTGATGAGACCTTGGCTCCTTAGCAAGAGCTATGGCGCCATAATTATCACAGTAGAGAGTTATAGCATCTGATGGCATTACATCTAGCTCTACAATGAATTTTTTGAACCAGAAGGCTTTCTTTGCAGCTTCAGAGGCGGCGATATACTCAGCTTCCATAGTAGAATCAGCAATGATCGATTGTTTGGAACTCTTCCAATTTACCGTACCACCATTGCACAAGAACACATATCCAAATGTAGACTTTCTATCATCAATATCAATCATGATGTCTAAATCTGTGTATCCTTCTACCTTTAACTCTGATGCTCCCCCAAAGACCAAGAACAAATCTTTAGTTCTTCTCAAGTACTTAAGAATGTTCTTCACAGCTGTCCAGTGCTCTTCGCCTGGATTCGACTGATATCTGCTAGTGACACTCACAGCAAGGGCTATATCAGGTTGTGTACACAGCATGGCATACATGAGGCTCCCTATTGCCGAAGCGTAAGGGATCTTGCTCATGCGTTGAATCTCTTTAGATGTGTTGGGGCACATCTTCTTGGAGAGATGAATCCCATGCCTTAGGGATAATAGACCCCTTTTGGAGTTTTCCATATTGAACCTTTTAGCACCTCCTCTATGTAGATTTTCTGTGATAGGCCAAGCATTCTCTTAGACTTATCTCTATAGACCTTAATCCCAAAATATAGGATGCTTCCCCAAGGTCATTCATAGAGAACTCTTTTGACAACCAGACCTTGACCGAGGTTAGCATGGGAATATCATTCCCTATCAGGAGGATGTCGTCTACGTACAGTACGAGGAACACGACAGCACTCCCACTAACCTTCTTGTAAATACACGGTTTCTCTTCGTTCTTGATGAAATCAAACGATTTGATCGCATCATTGAAACGAATATTCCAACTCCAAGATGCTTGCTTTAATCCATAGATGAACCTTTGCAGCTTGCAGACCTTGTGATCTCCATCACTGGAAGTGAAACCCAAAGGCTGCTCCATATAGATATCTTCATCAAGATATCCATTCAAGAAAGCAGTTTTTACATCCATCTGCCATATTTCATAATCATGAAATGCTGTAATGGCAAGCAATATTTGAATGGATTTCAGCATCGCTACAGGTGAAAAGGTCTCCTGATAGTCAATGCCTTCGTGCTAACTATACCTTTTCGCCACTAGCCTTGCCTTAAAGGTCTCTACCTTTCCATCTGAACCTATCTTTCTTTTGTAGATCCATTTACATCCAATAGGTACAATACCTTCTGGTGGATCCACTAAGGTCCAGACATGGTTGGAATGCATGGAGTCTATCTCTGACTTCATGGCTTTCAGCCATTTCTCGGAATCAATATTTGATATCGCCTCGTTGTAGGTATTGAAATCTTGTACGTGTTCCTTATCTCCTATGAGGAACATTTCCTCGGTATCTTCTATAAGCATACCTAAGTATCTATCAGGAGGATGGGAGACCCTACTAGATCTACAAGGTGGAGGAGGTACGACGTGTACTGGCTCTATACGAATAGGTTCTATAGGATCCATGACTCGTTGCTTTTCAGAGATTCTCCCTTCAAGCTCAATTTTCCTCCCACTGCCTCTATTGAGGATAAACTATTTTTCCAAGAAGATGGCATGTCAGCTCATAAATACATTGTGATCTTCTGAGATGTAAAAATTGTATCCTAATGACTCCTTAGGATATCCTATAAAACGAGCACTTATGGTCCTAGCCTCTAATTTGTCCGCCTGTAGTCGCTTGACATGGGCCGGACATCCCCAAATCTTGAGATGACCAAGATTCGGCTTCTTACAATGCCATATCTCATACGGTGTGGTAGGAACGGATTTAGAGAGAACTCTATTCAATAAGTAAATTGCGGAGAATAAGGCAAATCCCCAAAGAAACATAGGTAGATCAGTGAAGCTCATCATGGATAGGACCATATCCAATAGAGTCTGATTCCTCCTCTCTGACACCCCATTGAGTTGAGGTGTACTCGGAGGCGTCCATTGTGAGATTATGCCATTTTCCTTAAGATAGTTCCGGAATTCCCCACTAAGGTATTCTCCTCCTCGATCTGATCGAAGAGTCTTAAGGGATTTTCTAGTTTGTTTTTCTACTTCATTTCTGAACTCTATGAACTTTTCAAAAGATTCAGATTTGTATCTCATAAGATATACATACCCATATCGTGAATAATCATTAGTAAAGGTAATGAAATACGAATAACGGCCCCTAGCTAGCACATCGAATGGGCCACACACATCAGTGTGAACCAGGGTAAGCATTTCAGTGGTCCTCTCCCCATGTCCTACAAAGGGTAGTCTATCCATTTTTTCTTGAAGATATTGACAAACTGGATATGACTCAGAAGTCAATGAGCAAAGAAGCCCATCTTTCTTTATTTTGTTCATTCTGTCCTCTCCAATATGGCCAAGCCTGAGGTGCCATAAATACTTCTGGTTTATCTCATCTCTTGATCTTTTGGATCCTATGACACTCACTACTTGCTTAGACACATTCACAGACACATCGACATGTAAGTGATAGAGACTGTCAATCATGAAACCACGTGCAACTAATTTATTTCTGAAACAAATAGAACATCAGTCTTTGTTGATAGTCAACTTTAAAGACCACGCAATAGCACGTATCTGGTAGGATAGTGATTACGGGTATCGATCCACAGGGATTGGGGTACAGTTGTTTTTCTTTTAAAGAAAAATAAAATATTTAAAAAGGAAGAGTTGGTGAAGAAAATTAAACTAAGGAATTTTAATAAAGCAAAATGCATTTAAAAGGATAGCAGTTTGAGGGAAACCTGGGGCAAGGAATTCACCACTAACATCGGAACAAGGGTTATTTATATTTTATTTCGTTCTTGGATTAACATGCAAATTGGCTACAAGCCTAATAAGCATTTAAATAAAAATTCACAAAAGTAATTTGGGCATAATCCATCTTCAGTTGGCATGAAATGTCTACCCTAATCTAAGGTGGCAGCACATTGCATCTTCCCTAAGCATGGACTATCTTATATTTACTTAGTGATCATGAAGAACAGTTGTACGAACATCATACTTAAAATCACAGAAATTAAATATGATTCAAAAGAAGATATTCATTAAAACAATAAGTTCATACAACTCCAAGAATATAAAATTAAAATATAAAACCCTTGGCCCTTTGTTAGGGCTGCATCCAGCCCTAGTGAAGAGCTTAAGCTTCCATGAAGTTGTGGGTGACAGCAGCAGTGGCACAGCAGCGGGCTTCCATTTCTATCACGATCGGCTTCCTCTGCCTCAGCACTTCATTTTCTTTTTTTCTTTTGAGAAGGCATTCCCAAAAAGACCCAAACTCTTCTCTCTCCTGTTATTTCATCTTCTTCCGTGGGAACTTCACCTGTGAAACCGAGCTCTTCTTCTCCCAGTGGAAACTTGGCCTGTGAAGAGAGTTGGGAGAAGCCTCCCCCTAGTGGGGGAAGAGGGAATGCCCCCCGGTGGGGGAGAGGAGGAATGCCTCTAGCTTGCATGCATTGATTCCCTTTTATAGCCTTCACAGCCTCTGTTATCACGCAGGGGATAAGGATGACTTTGATTTGCAGTTGGCTGGGATTAATCTAGAAGACGGCTGGGAATAATCTCGGAGGCTGACTGTGGGATGCTAGGAGATTCCATGGGATCCGAAAGATGGCTGGGAGATTGTTGGGTTCGGTTGAGGACGTTGAAGTTGAAACAGGGGAGGATAGTTTGGTTGTTCACGGGATGAGGATGCAGGGAAGTTTGTTCGTGGACGTGGGAGGAATCTTGAAGAAGATCAATTCGGAACACTAGGTTGATAGTTTTGAAACAGGGGAAGATGCATTTGGATGCCGTGAAGCTCAGAAAGAAGCTATCGTGGAGAGGATGGGATCTGAACTTGGTTCTGGGAGTGGTTGTTTGGAATGTTCATCCAATTGGGAACAGGGGATGCTGGGATTTAGGATGATGTGGACGGTAAAGGATGGTTGCTGAGATGTTGGGATAAGGTTGATTGCAAGAACAAGGGAGATACCGTGTGAGATTTCTCATGTGGATAGTTGAATCAAGCATATCCGAACGCGAACGGGATGAAGATTTTCACGGTGGAAGCTGGGAGTCCGGAAGAAGATCTTGGATGTTGGGAGGAGCTGGATTCGGCTGATGGCTGGTACTCTGTTTCGAAGGAAGAGGATGCTGGGAGGATGCGTTTGGTTATCGGCTGAAGCATAGATAAGCTGGAGCTTTGAACACGGAAGGGATAAGGATGTGAGATCGATCCGAAAGAAGACGTGGCTTATGGGAACAGGCGCGAGGGGGAGCTGAGAAGATCTCGGCTGGGAGTTTGGTTGGATTTGTAGGGAGTGTGGAGTTGGGGATCCGGTTGGGAGATGATCCAGAAACAGGGAATGGGTCTCGGCTTTGGATAAGGATGATAGGAAATCTGGAAAGCTTATTTTGACTGGGATCTAGCGGAAGACGTTGAGGGTGTGGCCAAGTCGGGATGCAAGGGGAGATGCGAAATGCTGGTCCGTGGGTCTCGGCTCTGTTCCGGCTGTGGACTTTGGAATACGGGAGTTGGGAAGGACGTGGAGGAAAATCCACAAAGTTGAGATGGAATGAAGGGGATTTGCATGATGACGTGTAATGAAGAGATGACTGGAATGGCTGGTTTCAACCGGGATAAAGTCTAATGAACGTGATATGGGCTTAAACATTGCAACGTAGGAGATTTTGGGACAAAATGTTAGAACATGAAAAGTCGAGCTCAATTGGATGTGAAAGAAACAATAGAGTTGGGATGAATGGGGTGCGTGTCATTCGGGTTCAGGGATCATCCGAAATAAGTTTGACTCGACCTGCATATATTAGATTCGACCTGCATACATTAGGCTCAATTAATAAATAACTAAATCAAACTCGAATTAATTTATTAAAATGCAATGATGAGGGTAACACATTTTTTTAGTTAAATTTACAAAATATGTGAATTAAAATAATGATAAGTGCTATGAATAAGATATGAATTTATGCATTATTTAGCACTTATCACACCCCCCAACCTACATTTTGCTAGTCCTCAAGCAAAATAAAATATATAAAAAAACTAACTCACTTTCGCAGGAATCGCGATTGCATTTACCGTATGCAATAAGGCTTTAAACCCCTAGGTGGCCCTAGTGGACGAGTTTTGTCTCGTGAGGTTTTCCGGCGCAGCTACCCACAAACTGCTGTCTAAAGAATTTATTTTATTATTTTATAAAATCTAATTTCAAATGCATTAATGCCAGGAATTTCAAAAGCACACAAAGTTTTAATTACTAAGCCAGCCCAAATCCTAGATCAAGATGCAATTCAAGTTGAGGTTATTAAGCTTCCGTTAGAGAGTTGTAAGGTTTATTATACTTGGGTGCTTGGTGATATCTGGACCATACACAAACTAAGGCTTTAGATTCCCCAAAATACTGCTAAAGCTAGTAGTTTCCAAGAATTGGTCAGATAAGACCTATTCACTGATTCAAAATCATCCTATCTTGCAGGATTTCGAGAGTTGTGGATGTTTATTTTAATACCTCATGGGCTTTATCTATAATATTCCAGATTACTCGAATTTTTACAACGACGGCTTTCACACTATCGTCTTTTTCAAGGTCAATATTACTTTCTCTTTTTGTTTTTCCTTTTCTTTTTTTAAAAAATTTTATTTTGTATTTATACATGAATTATGCACTTTTACTCTTGTAATGATTCCTCCGTGTAGCGAGCATTCAGTCAACACTCCCACACCAGATGGCATAAGGTGTTGGGCATCAAGACTCCCCTACGGACCTATGCTCGGGTTCCTCATACAAGCCCGCTGACCTTTGACAATAGGTAGCCCTTTTCGATGTACCTGACTAAATTCACTTTTTTTTTTTATATGGGATAATAGTGAATTAGATAGGTATGATTCATCAGGACTCAAGGTTGCTACCAGACTTAACAACATAATGTTGAACCTAACCCTTAGAAGTGCAGGCCATGTGTGTTGTGAAATTCCAAAGTAAAAATGATCTTACAACTCGCTAAAAGAACGTTTAATAAAAAGAACTCAAATTGTCTTACTCCTGACTAGTCATTGGGCTTTTTAGATTTTATATACTTTGTGTGTTTATCATTTCAGCACTAAAGCATAGAAATTAGGTGTTTTTTTTTGAGATAAAATTTATTAAAAAAAATGCGAAAATGCAAAAAAAAATTTCTTCAAAAATTCGAATCCTATACCCCCCAACCTAGTTCAGACATTGTCCTCAATGTTTTTTTTTGAATATTATATTATTATTTTTATTTTTTTATATTTTTTTATTTTTTTTATTTTAGTTTGGACGAAAATATGATGCAAATGGAGGATAGAAGCATTTTACCATAATTGCATCAGTAATATAAAGGATCCTGTTAATGCAATAAAAAGAATTGCAAAAATAACCTACGAAAATTGGGTTGCCTCCCAACAAGCGCTAAGTTTAACGTCTTCAGCCGGACGCATCAGGTGCAGTTAAGCATGTATTAAAAGAAAAACACATCAATTCCTTATGTTTGCCCTAAAATCACTAGATAGCTCCTAACTGGTTTGAAGAGGGCACCTAAGCCTCCAATTCGGTCTAATGAACTGAGTTGACCAGGTAAGCTCCCAGGTAAGTGGGGGGGTCACGATGCGTTGCAAAGGTCCCACTTAAAAACCACTTGCCTCGAACAGATGAACTGTCTCCCTTGGGACAAAGCTTGCCTAGACATCAACTGAGCCACAGAGCGAAATTGGTGCAACTTTCGGTGATCTTCGTCCTATTGAGCTCGAATGTCCCTAGGGGCCAACGTCTAATTGATTTTAATTAATGTGACAGCTATATGAGAATTGATTCACCTAATTTGGGCAAGAATCTGGTGATGAAATCCAGTTCTTATCTTGTTGGGGTGATTGCACTTACTATGTGCAGATTAATTGGTGTATGTGTATCAAGCATGCATTCACACTTTTGCTGAATTTAAAATCAAACAATCACCACAAAAGGAAATTTAAATAAGAAACGTTTAGAGGTTACCAAAGGGAATTTCTCCAGCAATTTTGAAAAAAAATTTGCTCAAACCTCGACAGCATTCCTTTTCCAGCAGTTCCCTTTTTGATCGTCCCAGATTTTCTTTTCGATTCCTGATCAAGAAAAATCAAGAGAAAAATCAAAAATTAGTAAAAGAAAAAAGAGATAAGGAAAGTAACAAAAATAGAAAATATTTTTATTTTATTTTAAATATATATATTTTTTTTTGAAAGTTTTTTTTTTTTTTATGAAAAGGAAAACAACTATGCTAGCAATCCCCGGCAACGGCGCCAAAAATTGATAGTCAACTTTAAAGACCACGCAATAGCACGTATCTGGTAGGATAGTGATTACGGATATCGATCCACAGGGATTGGGGTACAGTTGTTTTTCTTTTAAAGAAAAATAAAATATTTAAAAAGGAAGAGTTGGTGAAGAAAATTAAACTAAGGAATTTTAATAAAGCAAAATGCATTTAAAAGGATAGCAGTTTGAGGGAAACCTGGGGCAAGGAATTCACCACTAACATCGGAACAAGGGTTATTTATATTTTATTTCGTTCTTGGATTAACATGCAAATTGGCTACAAGCCTAATAAGCATTTAAATAAAAATTCACAAAAGTAATTTGGGCATAATCCATCTTCAGTTGGCATGAAATGTCTATCCTAATCTAAGGTGGCAGCACATTGCATCTTCCCTAAGCATGGACTATCTTATATTTACTTAGTGATCATGAAGAACAGTTGTACGAACATCATACTTAAAATCACAGAAATTAAATATGATTCAAAAGAAGATATTCATTAAAAACAATAAGTTCATACAACTCCAAGAATATAAAATTAAAATATAAAACCCTTGGCCCTTTGTTAGGGCTGCATCCAGCCCTAGTGAAGAGCTTAAGCTTCCATGAAGTTGTGGGTGACAGCAGCAGTGGCACAACAGCGGGCTTCCATTTCTATCACGATCGGCTTCCTCTGCCTCAGCACTTCATTTTCTTTTTTTCTTTTGAGAAGGCATTCCCAAAAAGACCCAAACTCTTCTCTCTCCTGTTATTTCATCTTCTTCCGTGGGAACTTCACCTGTGAAACCGAGCTCTTCTTCTCCCGGTGGGAACTTGGCTTGTGAAGAGAGTTGGGAGAAGCCTCCCCCCCAGTGGGGGAAGAGGGAATGCCCCCCGGTGGGGGAGAGGAGGAATGCCTCTAGCTTGCATGCATTGATTCCCTTTTATAGCCTTCACAGCCTCTGTTATCACGCAGGGGATAAGGATGACTTTGATTTGCAGTTGGCTGGGATTAATCTAGAAGACGGCTGGGAATAATCTCGGAGGCTGACTATGGGATGCTAGGAGATTCCATGGGATCCGAAAGATGGCTGGGAGATTGTTGGGTTCGGTTGAGGACGTTGAAGTTGAAACAGGGGAGGATAGTTTGGTTGTTCACGGGATGAGGATGCAAGGAAGTTTGTTCGTGGACGTGGGAGGAATCTTGAAGAAGATCAATTCGGAACACTGGGTTGATAGTTTTGAAACAGGGGAAGATGCATTTGGATGCCGTGAAGCTCAGAAAGAAGCTATCGTGGAGAGGATGGGATCTGAACTTGGTTCTGGGAGTGGTTGTTTGGAATGTTCATCCGATTGGGAACAGGGGATGCTGGGATTTAGGATGATGTGGACGGTAAAGGATGGTTGCTGAGACGTTGGGATAAGGTTGATTGCAAGAACAGGGGAGATACCGTGTGAGATTTCTCATGTGGATGGTTGAGTCAAGCATATCCGAACGCGAACGGGATGAAGATTTTCACGGTGGAAGCTGGGAGTCCAAAAGAAGATCTTGGATGTTGGGAGGAGCTGGATTCGGCTGATGGCTGGTACTCTGTTTCGAAGGAAGAGGATGCTGGGAGGATGCGTTTGGTTATCGGCTGAAGCATAGATAAGCTGGAGCTTTGAACACGGAAGGGATAAGGATGTGAGATCGATCCGAAAGAAGACGTGGCTTATGGGAACAGGCGCGAGGGGGAGATGAGAAGATCTCGGCTGGGAGTTTGGTTGGATTTGTAGGGAGTGTGGAGTTGGGGATCCGGTTGGGAGATGATCCAGAAACAGGGAATGGGTCTCGGCTTTGGATAAGGATGATAGGAAATCTGGAAAGCTTATTTTGACTGGGATCTAGCGGAAGACGTTGAGGGTGTGGCCAAGTCGGGATGCAAGGGGAGATGCGAAATGCTGGTCCGTGGGTCTCGGCTCTGTTCCGGCTGTGGACTTTGGAATACGGGAGTTGGGAAGGACGTGGAGGAAAATCCACAAAGTTGAGATGGAATGAAGGGGATTTGCATGATGACGTGTAATGAAGAGATGACTGGAATGGCTGGTTTCAACCGGGATAAAGTCTAATGAACATGATATGGGCTTAAACATTGCAACATGGGAGATTTTGGGACAAAATGTTAGAACATGAAAAGTCGAGCTCAATTGGATGTGAAAGAAACAATAGAGTTGGGATGAACGGGGTGCGTGTCATTCGGGTTCAGGGATCATCTGAAATAAGTTTGACTCGACCTGCATATATTAGATTCGACCTGCATACATTAGGCTCAATTAATAAATAACTAAATCAAACTCGAATTAATTTATTAAAATGCAATGATGAGGGTAACACATTTTTTTAGTTAAATTTACAAAATATGTGAATTAAAATAATGATAAGTGCTATGAATAAGATATGAATTTATGCATTATTTAGCACTTATCATTTGTCAAATGTAAAAACATGACCATCCTACGCTAAACACAAAATAGAAATTAAATTTCTGCTAGCAACAGGAACATAATAACAGTCTCTAAGCAATAAACTAAAACCAGACGGTAATCGCAGAGGATAGGTGCCCACAGCTATAACAGCAACTCTTGCCCTATTGCCTACTGGAAGGATTACTGCACCTTCCGCCAGCCTCCTACTTTCCTTTAGACCCTTCATATTAGTGCACAAATGAGCACGAGAACCAGAATCTATAATCCAACTAGAAGTAGAAGAAACCGTAAGGTTAGTTTTAATTACGAGCAAGTCTAACATACCTTCTGAAGGTGTGTCTGCCTTTTTGTTCTTCAGGTTCTCGAGGTATGAAGGGCAGTTCCTTTTCCAGTGGCCGTCGACGTTGCAGTGGAAATATTTTCCTTTGTCATTAGCCTTTTTCTTATGAACTTCCTTCTTAGGCTTCTTGTCTTTCTTCTGCTTCTTTGCAGGCTTCTTTTTCTTCCAAGTAGACTTTCTTCTGGAACCAGAAGTCAGCTCAGCAGCAAGAACAGTGTCCCTTGAAACTTTCAAGGCCCCCTCAGCAGTTACCAACATATTTATTAGTTCTGTCTTAGTGCATTCAATCTTGTTCATATGGTAGTTTACTATAAACTACCCAAATGAATCAGGAAGGGATTGCAGGATCAGATCTACTTGCAATTCCTTGTGCATGGTCATACCGAGCTTCTCAAGCTCCTCTAGGTCCTTGATCATAGTCAGACTGTGATCATGGACAGACTGCCCCTCGCGCATCTTTGCCTTGAAGAGCCTCTTGGATACTTCAAAGCGAGCTGTGCGAATTTGCTCACCATGCAACTCTTGCAGGTGTGCCAATATCTCCCTAGCAGTCTTCATATTCTCATGCTGGCATTGGAGTTCATTTGACATGGATGCCATGATGTAGCACTTGACTCTAATATCATCGTCCGTCCATTTTTCATGCGTCTCATGTTGATCATCGGTCGGACGTGATGGTAACCTGGGGATGTCTTTCTTGAGTATATAGCCTAGTTTCTCGCAACTCGGAATGATTTTGAGGTTTCTAAGCCAGTCTTTGTAATTGGTTCCGGTCAGTCGGTTGGTCTCAAGGATACGGGTCAAAGGGTTCGAAGCTGACATTGTGATCTGTAGAGAGTAAAGATTCTAGTTAGACTTTGTACTTGATCTTAATTTGTTCTAGAAACTTTTAAAACAAATATGCTCCCACTATTTTCTCGAATCCCTCATACTCTCCTGATGGAGAAATGAAAACTCTACACGACTAGAGTTTCTAGTGGGTACTGCGGTCTTACCAATTTACATGCCGCCTCACCTAACAGTTATTGGTGACATATAAATGGATGAGTGTACAACTCTTATACAATGCTTCTCAAGCAAATTGCAGTGGTACTTGGTCTCTAAGTCATGAAGACCTCACCTAACAGTTATTGGCCCCATTACTTAGTTAAGTCAGACCCATCGTAAAATCGCAGAAATAAAGTCGTTATTGGATCCTCACCTAACAGTTATTGGCGCCCAACCCCACCTTTACCCCACAACATCTTATGTCTAATAGAGAGGTCCAGTCCTCCGATGCAACTTGCCCACTGTGTCCAGCCAAGACAAATCAACACCAGAAAGATCTTAGCAGCTCTACTACGGTGGAAGACCTATGGACTTAATATTGTGAAATCATGTCTTAGTATTTGCAACCTTGAGCTCTTCATAAGAGGTAATCGATCAATTGGCCAGGTAAGCAGATGTGAGGCTCCCCTTACTCAGAGAGTAAGGTCCTGATTAAGTAACCACCTTTTAGGCTGCCTAGACACCAATTAGATCAATTAATCTAATATGACTAGCTGATGTTGGTTCACTCTCGACTAATTGAGGAGGTTTGTATTTAGGTCTCTCTCGATCGACTATTTATATCTCATGCAAATATATATCTACCTACATAGACATAAGCATAAACATCCAGGCATAATGTTAAAATAAATATAACTGGTGATGATCATGGATCTAGGATGGGGTCATTTTGTAGGGTTCTGATCATGTCATGATGGGCAGCGGAAGCTAGAGATTTTAAAAATTTCTTAATAAAGTTCCTTAACATGAAACCCTTATAAGCCTAGATCACCTTAATGGTAACAATCAAACAATATAAATATAAATGCTGAAATAGAAGAATACCTGTAACGCTAAATCCAAGTTTGTAAAAATCCACAAGGCGTCCAAGTGTCCGCCCTCCAATGGTGATCCACACGGAAACTCGATCAAGACTTTAGCTCTAAAGATTTTTGATCCTTAATGATGAATCCTTCTAAAGGATTTAAATTGGCTTGCTTTCTCTCCTCTCTTATTTTTCTTTCACCTTTCTAAATCACTTCTAATATTTTTGTCCTAAAGAAGACCTCCTTGTCTTGGCTTAGGACACTCTAGAAGCAATGCTAGAAAGAGACAAAGGGTTGTAACAAAGAAGGGATAAGGAAGAGAGAATGCGGTGGAGTTGGAATGAAGAATACGGTGGAATGGCTTTCTATTTATAGATGTGAAGGGATGCATCCTAGCCATCCCTTCATGCATCAAAGGGTGTGATAAGAGGGTGCCAACAATAGAGAGAGGGAGGCGTATTAAGCTTTAGAAAAAGCCGTATCTAATGATACGCTTCTTTCTCACGTCTCCTTCTTAAATCCTGATGATCCAAAAGCCCAAATGCAGGGAACCAAAGCCAATGGTCCAGATCTAGGCGCCATCTAATGGTCCAGATCAAGGCATCATCATCCAGGGTGCCATCCAATAGTCCAGAAGCAAGATGCCATCATCAATGGTCCAGATTCAGATGCTGAGCAATGGTCCAGATCTTTCATCCAAGGAGCCATCCAGTGGTCCAGATTCAGGCGTTGAGCAATGGTCCAGATTTTTCATCCAGGGAGCCATCCAATGGTCCAGAATAAGGTGCCAACCAGTGAACCAGATTTTTCATCCAGGAAGCCATCCAATGGTCTAGATGAAGGCGCCAACCAGTGGACCAGATCCTTCATCCAAGGAGCGATCCAATGGTCCAGAAGTGAAGGCCCTATCAAACCCAATCCAATTGGGTTTAACCAACTTAAAGGAAACATTAAACCTAGTGAAATCAGGTCTAATTAAAGCCGAATGGGTTTCAACTCTTGGCTAACCCATATTAGGTCATGATCTAATCATATTAGATCAAGCTAATATAAGAATAAGATTCGAATTTAATTTGAATCAGGAGATAGGGTTTGCAACACCTGCTAGGATGTTTATCTTGCAAACATGATCTAATCCAATTAGACCCTTGATAAGTTTTCTTGTGTGTGACCCATTAAGTTCTATACATAGCCAGCAATAGGTGTGAGTGCGAGTTGACCCAACTTGATTAGAACTTTTCTAATCGATTTAAGTCCAAACTGCGCGAATCCGAACTTAACAATTAGAATTTTTTCTAATTGGTGGTCGAATTAAACTCTTTAATTCGATCAAACCTATAAGACAAGATTGACGTCTAGCAACGTGTCATGTCTATCCAAAAAATATAGAATTTGGTAGAAATACCAAAAATATCCTTCAGTGGCAAGTTACCGTGCAATTCAATCCTTTAATCAAACTGCATCCCGAATATGTATATGAGTATGAATATATATCAAACTTAATTTCATATTCATATATTTCTCAATCTTCTAATGATAATTCTGAAAGTGAATCTTAGGTTCTTCGGTATTAAGCATGCTGATTTTTTTTTATTTAAAACCATGGCTGAACCTGATCGGGTTGCCTACGTACCCCTTCATAAGGGGGATCAAGCCATATGTAGTTTTTTTTAAGTTTTAAAATGCAGCGGAAAAACCGAATCAAACAATTTAATTCATGCATGCTTACAAGATCAAATCTAGAAATCAGCACCTTAAGAACAAATAGGATTATGCCGGAATAATTTAAACAATTATGTTAAAACTTTTATGCATGATTAACTATCAGATCTGAAAGGTAAACACTCTATTTCGATTAATCTCCGAATATCCATCGATTGGATTCTGGAGATAACTCCATGAGGAGCCCCAAAGAAGGGATCTTGGAGAATCAGACCTAGATCCTGACTCCAAAATAAAATATTGATGTGGGATTAATACCTTTTATGATAGAAGAAACTTGTGGATCTGATCCTTGACTTCGCAGCCACGTACATGAATGGCCTCTATGAGAAGTACATGCGAAGCCCTAGGTAGATCATCTTCCGCGGGAGTGCTAGCTCGTGCAGGAACGTTGCAATGGCTGAAGCTGTCTCCTTCTAAATACTCAATCATTGATTGTTCTTCAAGGATATGGAGGATGGACGTGAGGAAGAAGGATAAGAAGGGATTGAGGCCCTCAAGAAATTTTTTCAGAATTTTTTGAAACCTCTAAATATTATATATTTTGAACCCAAGGCATGGGGGTCTTTTATAGCCAAAAGACCACCCACGCCTCACACCTAATTTAGCCAACTAATTTAGCTGATATGGTTTGGAAGCTAAGAGGAGATAAAGATATCCAAATTTTGTGCATTTTGGATATCTAAAAGATAGGAATTCATGCATCCAAAGTTCAGCCGCAGACCACCCTATTTCATGCGCCATGCAATCCCTACATATTAGGAAATTCATCTAAATCTTTCTAGGAAGATTTAAGGTGCCATTTTTCTAGAAAATATAGCCCCACTCCTCCTCTCTTCTCATGCCAATTTTTGGCCAAAAATAAGGAGGAAAGGCTTGAAAAATATTGGGGATAAATCAAGGTGTCATTCTTCTCTAAGAAGATAAGGACGGGTTCCTAAAATTTAGGGATTCTTCTCCTTATCCAATTCTGATTATTTGGACTCATAATCCTCATCAAATAAGGTCTTCTAATTGATTTGGATCAAGCCCAATCCAATTGGGTCAAGTCCCATCAATTGGGTCAAGCTCAATCTACTTGGGTTGAAACCAATCCAATTAGGTCAAACCCTGATGCAGCCCAAATTGAAATTTGGCTCAACCTAAGCCCAATTACTCAATCAAATTGAGTTCATTAGCAATCAATTTCTAATTAATCCTCCAATAATTCAATAATTATTTTATTGCAATTTTTGCTTAGGATAATTTGTCAATCGAATTGACCAAATTACCCTTGAATGATTCTTAATCATCAATCAGCCATTTGATCAACCTAGAAACTTCTATGCGTGTGACCTCATAGGTTCGAACCTAAGTCGGTAGTATAGGAACATATTCCTATACTAATCGATGTGACCATCTAGCAATGGTACCCGACGTCCGGATAGGCCAAATATATGCGAAGTAAATATTCTGGAACCCTGAACTATGGTTACTGTATAATTCAATCCTTTTGACTTCTAATGACAGGATGACTTAGAGCTCACTATCAACCCTATAATTAGTACATCCATTATGTGATTAACTTTAGATATCCCGTGACTCCTCATCGGGATTACCCTGGCCAAGGTTTTGCTAAATTAATCACAAGACATTATCTCCTATTTTCAGAAGGGGTCAATTCCATCTTGACTCACAACTGACTACGCAAGTACTTGACTACACCCAGTGATCTTTCGTCACTGAATTAGAAATTCAGGCAGTCCGGTACCAAAGTAAAGTGAGTTGCTTGCTAGTCATAGGTTGCGGTCTCAGGTCAAAGGGCCAAACTTATACTCATATCTACTCGGAACATCTCTTGACAGTAGAGCATTCCAGAATTGGTCACGTTCGGTGAAATGTACTCCTACATTTCACCTTGATAAGTGCTAAATAATGTACAAATTTATCTATTTTACATAGCACTTATTATTACTGTTATGCACATATTTTAAATATTAACAGAAGAAAATGTGTTTCCCCTCGTCATTGTATTTTAATAAATTATTAGAGGTAATTCAAGTTTGGTTTAATTTTCTATATTGATTTAGTCTAATGTGTGTGCAGGCCGAGTCATCCCATTCACGAACTAGTCCCAATATGTTTCATGTGTGGACTACTTTCTCCCACATGTGCATGAAGCTATCCATTCCTTTGTCCATGTCATATTTCCCCGTGTGCACCAAGCTTCCCAACCTAGCAAAACAGAGGCCTCTTCCATTTTCTCCACGTGTCCAAACTTTCTTTATTTTAGATTCAGAACAAAGCCCTTCCAACCTACCCGAGTGGACCCCAACCACTTTTCTAAAAAAAGAAGAAGAAATATAAATAATAAAAAATTCACATAACCTCCCTCATTCCCGTATTCATCTTCCACATTATTTTCCTTTCTCCTCCCCTGTTTTGGAACAAGCCGCATGAGCCTCTTCCTTTTCCCCCACTTCCGCTATCAACAAATATCTCCTAGCTCAGCTCCAAACATCCCACGATCTTCTCCTACGTCCGCAGATCAACCAAACAACTCCAATCCCTGAGATTTAGTCTTCTCCGCCATCACCGTCCGCGTCTGCTCTGGATTCAAAATCCCAAATCACCGGATGACCCCGCCTCTTCCTCTTCTCCCGCGATGCAATCCTCCCCCACGCGATCAAAGGAGTTCCTCCCAGCCGAACGCCCCAACATCGTCGTCTTCTCCTAATCCTCCCAGATCATTCCCTTCCATTTACAGCCGCAGCATCCCAAACCGGCCGCTCATCCCAGCGCGTTCACAGATCTCCACTGTTCATCTTCTTCCTCCCGCAATGGGTCACGGCCGAGATTCGAGTCGCCACCCGTCGATTCTCCCGTTCTAGCCATGAGTCCCACGCGGTGCAGCCAGCGACCAGATCCTCCGCCTCTTCTTCCGCCCGTGACGCCCCCGGATCAGCGCCTCCATCCCGCGGTCAGCTTCATCGATCAGCTGATCCCATGGATTCCGCCCCAACGATCACGCATGCGTTCTTCCTCCTCTTCACGCGAAATCATGGATCCACCGCTGGCTAATCCTTGGTGGGGATCCATAAAAGGAGGAAGAACCAAGAAACCGGGGCGTTCGGTGGCAAGGGGGAGAGCTCGGTGGAGGAAGGAAAGAAAATAAGGGGGAGAGCTCGATTCGAAAGAAACAGGGGATACCCTGCTTCGGTGAAGAGAAGAAGAGAGTCGAGAACCAGAGAAAAGAAATAAAAAAAAAGGGGGGGGAGAGAGAGTATTTTGGATATTTTGGGAATAGAGGGAGCCGAATGGGAGCGAAAGACTTTTATTTGAAGATGGAAGGTCGTCCGGAAGCCATGCTCGACTAAACGTCCAATCTAGGGCTGGATGAAGCCCTAGCAATGTATCAGGGCATTGTAGTTCTTACTTTTTTTTATTTTTGGAGCTTATTTAAATTCTTATCTTCAATGAAATATTTCTTTTATGATGTTTAAACCTTGAGCATGCCATTTACTATTCATGGTTGCTAAAGTAGTCTAAGATGATCCGTGCCTAGGGAGATGAGGTGTGCTGCACCCTAGATTAGCATACTTAGGTAGACACTTCATGCTATACCGAAGATGGATTTTCCTAAAACTCTTTATATTTTTATTTTAAAAGGCTTGTAGCCAATTTGCATGCCTCTCCAAAAGATAAAAATTAAGAACACAATCCCTAATGCAATGCTACGCGGTGGATTCCAAACCCTAGATCCATCTACTTTGATAAATTTCAATTCGTACTCATAGATTAATTCAGTATAATTAAGTTAGCAAACTCTTCTTTTTGATTTATTTTTAAAAGAAAAATAACTTATTCTTCAATCCCTGTGGACCGACACCCGTAATCACTATCCTACAGGATACGTGCTATTGCGTGGTTTATTTTCAAAATTGAAAGAACCGATCAATTTTTGGCGCCGTTGCCGGGGTGCCTAGACATCAACTAAGCCACAGAGCGAAATTGGTGCAACTTTCAGTGATCTTCGTCCTATTGAGCTCGAATGTCCCTTGGAGCCAACGTCTAATTAATTTTAATTAAAGTGACACTATGTGAGATTGAGTTCACCTAAGTTGGGCAAGAATCTGGTGATGAAATCTGGCTCTTATCATGTTGGGGTGATTGCCCTTACTATGTGCGGATTAATTTGTGTATGTGTATCAAGCATGCATTCACACTTTTGCTGAAATTAAAATCAAACAATCACCACAAAATTTCAAGCTAATAATCAATTTAAATAAGAAAGGTTTAGAGGTTACCAAAGAAAATTTTTCCAGCAAATTTTTTTTTAAAGCAAACTTCTACAGCATTTCTTTTCCAGCAGTTCTCTTTTTGATCATCCCAAATTTTTTTTTTCTCGATTCCTGATCAAATAAGACCAAAAGAAAAATTAAAAAAAAATAGTAGAAGAGAAAAAGGAGATAAGAAAAGTAACAATAATAGAAAATAATTTTTTTACTTTATTTTAGATATATATATGTTTTTTTTAAAGTTTTTTTTATAATTTTTTTTAATGATAGGAAAAATAACTATGCTAGCAAAGCTTGTCCCTATAAGGGAGACAGTTCATCTGTTCGAGGCAAGTGGTTTTTAAGTGGGACCTTTGCGAACGCATCATGACCCCTCCAATTACCTGAGAGCTTACCTGGTCAACTCGGTTTATTAGACCGGATTGGAGGCTTAGGTGCCCTCTTCAAACCAGTTAGGAGCTGTCTAGTGATTTTAGGGCGAATACAAGGATTTGATGTGTTGTTCTTTTATTGCATGCTTGACTGATCAAGTACTAGTGTATGCAAGGGAGTCGTTCTAGAGTACGTGACTTATTACCGTTTGACCCTAAAATAGAACGGACCCTTAGGAATATTCGAGCTGAGATCAGAACATTAGAATCATTCCCACCTCCTGAGATGGCTGAAGAACAACCCAAACTCCTGATGGAGTACTTTACTCCCACCATTTACATTTTCTCATCTTGCATTCGATTACCTGAAGTAGCAGCGGTACAATATGAAATAAAGTCTAGTATGATCCAAATGCTCCCATCTTTTTATGGGCTCACCAACGAAGGCCCATATAAACACTTAGATGAATTTCTTGAGATTTGCACCACTGTCAAGATTCAGAATTTCACTGATGATGCTCTAAAACTTAGATTATTCCCCTTCTCCCTTAAAGATAGAGCCAAGCAATGGCTGAATTCTTTAGAAGTCAATTCGATTCGTTTCTGGGATCAAATGCAACAAGAATTTCTTAAAAAATGCTTTCCCATAAGAAGAACGAACCAGTTTAGACGTGCCATTACAAGCTTCTCCCAAACCGAGGGAGAAGAATTTCATGAAACTTGGGAGAGATTTCGGGACCTAATCCGTAAATGCCTACATCATCAAATACCTAAATGGCAGCTAGTGCAATGTTTCTATGACGGATTGACTGAACGAAACCGTCAGATGATCGATGCTGCATGCGGGGGGACTTTTATGCTTCAAAATGAGCATGAAGCATGGCAATTATTTGAAAATCTTATTGAAAACTCCCTCCACCATGCTTCTTGTTCTCGTCAAGCACCCTCGAGTTCTCAAAGAAAAGGGACCATTTGTGAAATAAGTCATTCTATGGACCTGTCTAGCAAGGTAGATGCATTGTCCCATAAGATTGACCAACTGATGATAGGTGGGCATTTCATTAACTCTTCTCAAGCACAAGTGTGTACTATCTATTCTAGCCCATCCCACCCTATTCATGAGTGCCTCTCAGTGCCCCAATTTTCCGAACTCGTGCAGGAACACATCAATGCTGCTCAAACACAGCCCAGACCGGGTAATGACCCATTTTCCAATACATATAACCCGGGATGGCGGAATCATCCAAACTTTTCTTGGAAGCAGCAATCTTTGAATACTGCCCAACCCTACTCCCAAAATTTTCAAACCCCACAAAATATTCATCCCTACCGTCCCTCGACTCAATTTCAACACACTCCTCCTCCACCCCAAAGAAACACAGTTTTTGAGGAGAAAGTGTTGAACGCCCTTCAAGGTTTGGAAATCATTACACAATTGGTGCACTCTCACATGCAATCAATCGCCAAGCTAGAATCCCATATGGGGCAACTAGCTAATGCACTGAACAAGCGAGAGGAAGGAAAGCTTCCAAGCCAACCACTAAGTAATCCTAGGGGACAATACATGGCTCAAGAAAATCAACTAAATATAATTCATCATGAACAAGCCAATGCTTTGACTATCCTAAGGAGTGGACGTGTAGTAGACAATAAGATTGGAAAGGATAACAATAAGGAAGGTGAAGAAGAGGATAAAAATGTATCAAATGAAAATCTAAAAACTTCTTCTTCTTCTTCAGCTAGTCCACCTTCTGCCAAAACTTACATCCCAAAGGCCCCATTTTCTAAAGCTCTTAATTCACCCTCTTCCTTTGGCAAAAAATGAACTTCACTAGAGGAGATGATGGAGGTTTTCAAACAAGTTAAAATCAACCTTCCACTTCTTGATGCTATTAGATAAGTTTCCTCCTACGCCAAATTTCTCAAAGACCTTTGTACCCAAAAGCGAAAATCTAGGACACATGTGCCTAGAAAGGTCTTCCTAACTGAGCAAGTGAGTTCTATTCTCCAACACAACACTCCTTCGAAATTCAAAGATCCTGGTGCTCCCACCATCTCCTGTGTCTTAGGAAATAATTTCATTGATCGAGCACTCTTAGATCTAGGGGCAAGTGTCAACCTTTTACCTTATTCAGTTTATGAGAAATTTGGATTAGGTGAGTTAAAACCAACCTCGGTATCCCTTCAATTGGCTGATCGATCTATAAAAATACCACGTGGGATAATTGAAGATGTTCTTGTCAAGGTAGACAAATTCTATTTTTCAGTAGATTCCATCGTCCTTGATACGGAACATGAACCTAATCCTAAGAAACAAATCTCCGTGATCCTTGGGCGCCCCTTTTTAGCAACAGCCAATGCGTGCATCAATTGTAGAACGGAGGTAATGAACATATCATTTGGGAACATGAAAGTAAAATTAAATGTGTTTAATGCGGCCGCCAACCCGCGAGGGAAGTTGAGTATTTTATAATAGACAAAATAGATGACCTCATAGAAGGATATGCAAAAACTACCTCACTGTGTCTGGCTGGAGACAATAAACTTAGCGCTTGTTGGGAGGCAACCCAATTCTCTTATATTTATTTAACATTGAGGACAATGTTAGGTTTAGGTTTGGAGGTATTTTTAAGTATTTTTTAAATATTTTTATTTTGTTTGCATCTCTTGCATTCGTTTTTACTTCACAATGTCAGGTTTAGGTTTGGGGGTATTCATTTTGATTTTCACCCAAAAAAAATAAAAAAATGTGTTCATTTTCATTTTTTATAAAATAATAATAAATAATAATAATAAAAAATTTAAAAATAAAAAAAAATTTTTGTTTTTAAAAACCTAATTTCTATACATTTATGCGAGAATGATAAATACACAAGGTATATAAAATCTAAAAAGCCCAATGACTAGTCGGAAGTAATACAAATTTAAGTTATTTTTATTAAGTCTCTCTTAGGGAGTTGTAAGCTAATTAATACTTTAGAATTTCACTACACACTGGCCGACCCTTCTAAGGTCTAGGCTCGACAATATGTTGATAGTATAGTAGCAACCTTGGACCCTGATGAATCATACTTATCTAATTCAAAAAAAAAAAATCATCAATAAAAATGGATTTAATCAGGAACATCGAAAAGGGCTACCTATTGTCAAAGGTCAAGTGAGCTTGTGATGAGGACACCGAGCATAAGTCTGTAGGGGAGTCTTGATGCCCGACACCTCATGCCAACTGGTGTGAGAGTTGTCGATTGACTGCTCGTTACATGGAGAAATCACCACAAGAGTAAAAGTGCACAATTTATATATCTTTTATAAAAAAAAACTTTGTATTGACCTTGAAAAAGACAATAGTGTGAAAGCCGTCGTTGTAAAAATTTGAGTAAACTGAAATATTACAGATAAAGCCCGTGAGGTACTAAAGTAAACATCCACAATTCTCGAAATCCTGCAGATAAGATGATTTTGAATCAGTGAGCAGGTCCTTTCGACCAATCCTTGGAAACTACTAGTATTAGCAATATTTTGAAGATCCGAATTTTTAGCTTGTGTACGGTCCAGATTTCACCGAGCACTCCAGTATAAATGAGTCTTACAACTCCCTAAACGGAAACTTAACGACTTTAACTTAGATTGCATACTAACCTAGAATTTGGGCTGATTTAGTAAATAAAACCGTGTGTGCTTTGAAATTCTTATCATTTATGTATCTTAAATTAGATTTTAATAAAAAAAAAGGAGTTTTTGAAATTTTTAGCTAGTATGCATTTGGAATTTGATTTTCACTTCATAGATCAATCGATAAAAAAAATAAAAAATAAAAAAAAATAATCATAACAATAAATGATTTATTTTAATATTAAAGTTTGTGGATATCTTCACTGGAAACCCTCATGAGACTATAACTCGTCCACTAGAGTAACCTAGGGGTTTAAAGCCTTGTCGCATATGGTAAATGCAATCGCGATTCCTGCGAAAGTGAGTTAATTTCTCTTCTATTTTGCTCGAGGACTAGCAAAATGTAGGTTTGGGGGTGTGATAAGTGCTAAATAATGTACAAATTTATCTATTTTACATAGCACTTATTATTACTGTTATGCACATATTTTAAATATTAACAGAAGAAAACGTGTTTCCCCTCGTCATTGCATTTTAATAAATTATTAGGGGTAATTCAAGTTTGGTTTAATTTTCTATATTGATTTCGTCTAATGTGTGTGCAGGTCGAGTCATCCCATTCACGAACTAGTCCCAATCTATTTCATGTGTGGACTACTTTCTCCCACATGTGCATGAAGCTATCCATTCCTTTGTCCATGTCATATTTCCCCGTGTGCACCAAACTTCCCAACCTAGCAAAACAGAGGCCTCTCCCATTTTCTCCACGTGTCCAAACTTCCTTTATTTTAGATTCAGAACAAAGCCCTTCCAACCTACCCGAGTGGACCCCAACCACTTTTCTAAAAAAAGAAGAAGAAATATAAATAATAAAAAATTCACATAACCTCCCTCATTCCCGTATTGATCTTTCACATTATTTTCCTTTCTCCTCCCCTGTTTTGGAACAAGCCGCATGAGCCTCTTCCTTTTCCCCCGCTTTCGCTATCAACAAATATCTCCCAGCTCATCTCCAAGCATCCCACGATCTTCTCCCACGTCTGCAGATCAACCAAACAGCTCCAATCCCTGAGATTCAGCCTTCTCCGCCATCACCGTCCGCATCTCCTGAAAGAGTAGATGCCCTATAAGCCAATCATTTGATGGGTTTCTCTTTGTAATCCTCCAAATCATGTATTTTGACACTCGATATATATCAATAAAGACATTGTGTTTCATCATTTGCTGCTTATCTATTTTATTATTGGATGATGAACCCCATAAATTAGGACATTGGTTTTAGGGTTATGATAAGATCATACCAGTGAGACCTAAAATCCTAAAATCCTAATTTAGAATTTTTCCAGTCAAATTGGTATATTGAGTCGGGGATCAATATTATCGGAAAGACTGGCACATCTTATGTATGTTCGATGTAGAGGGTGATTGATCTCACAATCACTTATGTGAGACACTAATACAAAGATGTGGGTGGTCATTAGAGGAATGAGTTCACTGAAATGACCAGCCATGAGAACATCTTATGGATTCTTACTTAATGATCAAAAGATGGTTCTCATAGTGGGAGTTGTGCAAGTGATCCTTAGACCTGAGATCACCATGGTACCTTGTGCACTTGAAGCTATATTTTGGTTTACCCTCATTCACGACATTGCGTTGTGTACGGGGTATTCTGGATATGGTGGATTTTGTATGAAGGTTGTGAGTAGGTCAACAAGAAATTAGTCACTTCTAGTAAGAGAAGGTAACATCCTACTTTCTCTAATCTTATGATGATTCAAGAAGTCTTTGATCAAAGCAAAATGAATATTAGAAAGCGTTTCTAATGTTTCATTGTTTGAATTATCATATAAAAGATTGAGAGAGAAATGAATAAGTGATTGAGTTTGATATTGATCCATACTCATGCACTTATTCAGGATGTAATATGACTGAGGGATTGAATTGCACGGTAACCTGCCACTGAAGGGTATGTTTGGATTCGTCCAATATATTCCTCATCTTCCGGGTAGATATGATACGTTGCTAGACGTCAATCATGTCTTGTGGGTTGATCGGATCAAAGAGTTTGATTAGATCAAAGCACCAGAAAGGTTCTAATTGTTAAGTCAGGTTTAGCACTAAATTGAACCTAAATTGGATTAGTGGTATTCTAATCAGGCTAGGTCAACTTGCACCTGCACCTACTGCTGGCTAAGATAAGAAACCCAATGGGTCACACACAAGGGAATTGATCAAGGGTCTAATTGGATTAGATCATGTTTGCAAGATGAACATGCTAGCACGTGTTGCAAACCTTAGCTCCTGATTCAAATTAAATTCGAATCTGATTCTTAGGTTAGGTTGATCTAATATGATTAGATCATGACCTAATATGGGTTAGCCAAGAGTTGGAACCCATTTGGCTTTAATTAGACCTGATTTGATTAGGTTTAATGTTTTCTTTAAGTTGGTTAAACCCAATTGGATTGGATTTGATGGCGCCTTCATCTGGACCATTGGATGGCTTCCTGGATGAAGGATCTAGTCCACTGGTTGGCACCTTCATCTGGACCATTGGATGGATTCCTGGATGAAGGATCTAGACCATTGGTCAGCGCCTGAATCTGGACCGCTGGATGGCTCTCTAGATGAAAGATCTGGACCGTTGCTCAGCGCTTGAATCTGGACCATCGGTGATGGCATCTTGCTTCTGGACCATTGGATGGCACCCTGGATGATGATGCCTTGATCTGGACCATTAGATGGCGCCTCGATCTGGACCATTGGCTTTGGTTCACTGCATTTGAGCCCTTGGATCATCAGGATTTAAGAGGGAGACATGAGAAAGAAGTTGATACACCCTTCTCCTTAGCACCCCATCATGATAGGATGCCTCTCTTGGCACATGCCTCATCATGATGAGGTGTGTGGATGGGATGCATCCCTTTCTGATGCATCCCTCCATCTCTTATAAATAAGGAGGTGCCTTGGGGTTCTAAAGATCATCCAAGAAAAAGCATCTCCTTCTCTCTCCCTTATCCCTTCTTTCTTACAAGCCTCTCTCTTTTGTCCTAACCCAAGACAAGAGGGTCTTCTTTAAGACAAAAATGCTAGTGAATATTTTAGAGGTAGAAAGGAAGAAGGAAGTGAAGGAAAATCAGCCAATTAAATCCTTTGGAAGGATTGAATAATTAGAATCAAGTTTTGGTGGAGCTAGAGTCTTGAACCCATTCCTGTGTGGATCAACATCGGAGGGTGAACATTTGGGCACCTTAGGACATCTTCAGACATATTGGATATAGCATGATAGGTATTCTTCTACACCAAGATTATATTTTCTACATTATTTGGTTATACTATTAAGGTGATCTTGGCTTATTAGGGTTTCATATAATGGATTTTATAAGAAAATTTTATAATCTCGTATCTTCCGCTGCGCCCTAGGGCACTGGAAAATCCAACAGTGGTATCAGAGCCACCCTTAATCCTTTTAACCAAATGATAATACATGCTATTATCTTGATGCTATGAGATAGCTAGGTTGTTTGTATGCATGATTAGTTTATGCCATGAGATAGTGTTATATTCATGTTGTAGCACAGTATAATTGCTAGTGCTAAATTATAGAATGTGCAATGAGACCAATATAGTAGTATGAAAACTTTGGGCTGACCCATTCTGGAACAATCGACTCAGTTGGTGTCTAGAAAGGAAGCCACAGTTGGTTACTTAATTAGGACCTCACTCTCTGAGTGAGGGGTGCCTCCCACCTGCTTTCCTGGCCAATTATTTGATTGTCCTTTATGGTTAAGCTTAATGTTAGTAAGATACTACTATTGGAAAGCCCTCACTAAATTCATAATTAAGTCATAGTGTTAATTGTTTTAAGCTGAGCCATTCTGAATCAATTGACTAAGTTGGTGTCTAGGAAAGAGGCTACAGGTGGTTATTTAATTAGGACCTTACTAAGTAAGGAGAGCCTCCCATCTGCTTACCTAGCCAACTATTTGATTGACCTCCATGAAAAAGCTAATTGCTGATATAACACTATAAAGGTCCTTCCTTCATGCTTAGATATTATTATGTCAATATCTACGCTAGCTTGTTGTGATTCCCACAAGGCTAGTATTAGGGATTGATATTGTAATATCTTGGTGCATAAGATGCATATGGCATATTTTAGTATCTTGGATCACGGCTGAGATTTGAGTCGCCACCCGTCGATTCTCCTGTTCCAGCCACGAGTCCCACGCGGTGCAGCCAGCGACCAGATCCTCCACCTCTTCTTCCACCCGTGACACCTGTTAGAATACCCGCCCATGCCGTAGAAAAATTTCAAAAATTTCAGATGCAGCGGAAGAGGCATGCGCGGGATCAACCGTTCATCGCATGAACGTTGTTTAAAACCGTTCGTAGATAGATAAGGATTAAAAACTTTTTAAAAATATTAGAAGATCGGATCTTCACCTTGTGCGGGTAGATGATCACCGCAAACTGATGATCGTGGTTTTTGGATGAAGGTTCGCTTGAAGCCGTTCAAGTGCCCGGCCTCTACGGGTATCCACACGAAGCAGGAACCGATCCAAGCTTTCTATCTCCCCGGGGTGCTAGCTCCCTTGCAGAGATAACTTTGATGGCTGATGTCCTCCCTTTTAATCAACCCTTGATTGTGCTTGGGAGGAGGAAGAAGAAGGATGAAGAGAGGAAGAAGATCAAAGCCCCTGCAGCCTTCTTTCTTTTCCCTGCGTTGGAAGGAAGAAGGGAGGATGAAGAGGCCACCTTTCTTTTTCTTCCTTTGCTTGCGGCTGAACCAAGGAAAGGGGAGGAGAGGGGGCCACGAATTGGAGAGGGAGAGGGCTTCAATGAATGCCCTAGGTCAGCCCCACGCCTCCTCTTAAATAGCATGTGGAGCTCCTACAAATAGGAGCTCCTTGATTAAATTTCAAGAGGGGCGCCGACCCCTCTTCTTTGCCGCACCAAGCAAGGAAAAGGAGGAGGGGCGTGTGCCCCTACTTCATGGTTAACCTATTATGAAGGTCACTCTTGGTTTGGTCCTAATCTAATTAGGTTTGGACCAAGGGTGAACCAATTTGGGTTTTAATCTAGGTAAGTCCTAATCCAATTAGAACTTGATGAGCCATGACTCAATTGAACCCTTCAATCCTAATCTAATTAGGAGTCATCTTGATTCATTAGAATAATAATTAATTGGGACTTAAGAAGTCCTAATCCCATTAGGATTTATTTAATTCTAGTCCTAATCCAATTAGGACTCTAATTTGAATTCGAAGTCCTAATCCGATTAGGACTCTAGAAATCCTACTCCAAGTAGGAATCTAAATTTAATTCAAAACTCCTAATCTCATTAGGATTATAGGAATTCTACTCCATGTAGGAATCCTAGTCCTACTCCAAATAGGATTCCCAGTCCAAGTAAGAATCCCAGTCCAAGTAGGAATTCTAGTCCTAATCCAATTAGGACTCCAAGAATCCAACTCCAAGTAGGACTCTTGTTTCAAGTCCAATTAATTAATTCCCTTTATTCCTTCTTCAACTTATTATCAATCAAATTGATTACTTGTGATTCCTAATCACGATTCAACCATCGGATCGGTCAATGCCTCTAGTGTGTGTGACCCCATAGGTTCTACTCTGACTGGTAGTGAGATATATTGTGATCTCTATCACAATATCATTGAAAACTCCTTTCAATGGTCGGAATGATTCCAACTCTACTCATTAGGGTTTATCGATCATCAAGATAAACCCTATGAGTCCCACCATCCACCAGTGACACCTAGCAGCATGTAGTGGCTACCCAGCAGAATAGAATGATGAACCTCTAGGTGCAGTTATCATGTGATACAGTCCTTCTATCATGGATCCCTACAAGACGGAGGTCATGGATAACTCGTCAAACCCCTTCGTCTGTCATATGTCAAGATTTATTCGACTTAAGTTCGAGAGCGGAGAACTCTTTCTCCACTGTGCAATCTGCCCCGGCCGAGGTCTTACGAACTCAGTCTTATAAATCACATAGGATCTCTCCTTATCTATCAAGGTCGATAGATTCCTTGTAGATGCATACCCTACTCCTACAGTGAACCTACTGCAGCCAATCTACACTGCATGGACCCATATGGCTAGAGACCATGTATTTGTGCAGTCAAACTACAATAACCTCACTGTGAGTAGCCGAAGCATCGCAGGTCAAAGGACCAGTCACACTACTGCAACATCAAGCAAGTCACTGACAAGTGGATAGACATCCAAGTGACTTCTTGTGTTGGTCACGCTCAGTACCCTTGTTCTCTAACAAGCACTTGCACAATTGCTCCAGTGTCCCTACACTGTGGACTCAAGACTCGTCCATCAAAGAAAGCAATATGTGCACTAATCTCAGCGGATCAATCATCGTCCTCGTGATGATCCATCGATCAGGAGCAATTCAGGAATTAATCACCAATGACACATGCCTCAAATTCTCAACTCTTGAGAATATGCGTCATCATCTTATTAATTCCTTGGACGATTCATGGACACATAAGAACATGAATGAAAAAGATGCCTTTTATTTATTCAATAATAAATAGTCAAGTACAAAATTATGTCCTAGAATAAAATAATGCGTCTGCCAAATTGGCTTCTAGGGCATACTTCTAACAATCTCCCACTTGCACTAAAGCCAATTAGCCATAAATCTAAGCCCCATCTTCTCAAGATGCGTTTTAGTTTTCTGCTGAGTTATCTGCTTAGTGAATGGGTCCACCACATTTCCTGTGGAGTCTACTTTTTGATCCTCTACTTATTTCTTTTCGAGGTAGTCGCTTATTAGGTTAAACCTCCGCTCTATGTGCTTCGATTTCTGGTGAGACCTTTGGCTCCTTAGCTAGTGCTATGGTGCCTTTGTTATTGCAGAAGAGTGCTATGGCATCTGATGGCATTACACCTAATTCTGCAATGAACCTTTTAAACCAAAAGGTTTCCACTGCACCCTTAGAGACGGCTTAACATTCAGCTTCTAAGGTAGAATCTACAATGATTGGTTGTTTGGAACTCTTCCAATTTACTAAACCATTATTGTACATATTCTGATGTAGACTTTCTATCATCAATATGTGTGCATCCTTCTACCTTCAACTCTGATTTTCTTCCAAAGACCAAGAATAAATCTTTAGTTCTTCTTAAGTACTTAAGAATATTCTTCACAGTTATCCAGTGCTTATTGCTTGGATTTGACTGATATATGCTCGTGACACTCACAGCATATATTATATCATTTCACGTACATAGCATGGTATACATGAGGCTCCCTATAGCCGAAGCATAAGGAATCTTGCTCATCCGCTGAATCTCTTCAGATGTGTTAAGGCACATCTTCTTGGAGAGATTTATCCCATGCCTAAGGGGTAATAATCCTCTTTTAGAGGTTTCCATGCCGAACCTCTTCAGCACTCCCTCTATATACATATTCTGTGACAGGACAAGCATCCTTTTAGATCTATCTTTATAGACCTTTATTCTCAAAATATAGGATGCTTCCCCAAGGTCTTTCATGGAGAACTCTTTTAATAACCAGACCTTGATCGAGGTTAGCATGGAAATATCATCCCCTATCAGGAGGATGTCATCCATGTACAGTATGAGAAATACGACAGCACTCCCACTAATCTTTTTGTAAACATATGGTTCCTCTTCGTTTTTGATGAAATCAAACGTTTTGATTGCGTCATCGAAACGAGTGTTCCAACTCTGAGATGCTTGCTTTAGTCCATAGATGGACCTTTGCAGCTTGCAGACCTTGTGATCTCCATCACTGGAAGTGAAACTCAAAGGCTGTTCCATATAGATATCTTCATTAAGATATCCATTCAGGAATGCAGTTTTCACATCCATCTGCCAGATTTCATAATCATGAAATGCTGCAATGGCAAGCAATGTTCGGATGGATTTTAACATGGCTACAGGTGAAAAAGTCTCCTGATAGTCAATGCCTTCGCGTTGACTATACCCTTTCGCCACTAGCCTTGCTTTATAGGTCTCTACCTTTCCATCCGAACCTATCTTCCTTTTGTAGATCCATTTGCATCCAATAGGTACAATACCTTCTGGTGGATCTACTAGGGTCCATACTTGGTTGGAATGCATGGAGTCTAACTCCAACTATTTCTCGGAATTGATATCAGATATCGCCTCGTCATAGGTTTTGGGATCCTGTATGTGATCCCTATCTCCCACTAGAAACATTTCCTCGGTATCCTCTTCTAGTATACCTTACTAGATCTGCGAGGTGATTGAGGGACATCGTGTACTGGCTTAATATAAATAGGTTCTATAGGCACAATGGTTTGTTGCTATTTAAAGACTTTCTCTTCAAGCTCAATTTTCCTCCCGCTGTCTTTGTCAAGGATAAACTATTTCCATGAAGATAGCATCTAGGCTCACAAACACTTTGTGATCCTTTGGGACGAAAAGTCGTATCCTAATGACTCTTTAGGATATCCTATAAAACGAGCATTAATTGTCCTATCCTCTAGCTTGTCTGCCTGTAGTCGCTTGACGTGGCCCGGACATCCCCAAATCTTTGATATGACCAAGACTTGGTTTCTTACCATGTCATATCTCATATGGTGTGGTAGGAACGGACTTTAGAGGAAACTCTATTCAATAAGTAAATAGCTGAAAATAGGGCATCTATCTAAAGAAACAAGGGTAAATTAGTGAAGCTCATCATGGACCGGACCATATCCAATAGAGTCCGATTCCTCCTCTCTGACATTCCATTGAGCTGAGGTGTACCAGGAGGAGTCCATTATGAAACTATACCATTCTCCTAGAGATAATCACGAAACTCTCTATTAAGGTGTTCACCTCCTCGATCTGATCGAAGAACCTTAATGAGTTTTTTCTATTTATTTTTCTACTTCATATCTTAACTCTTTGAAACTTTCAAAAGTTTCAGATTTGTGTGTCATACACATATCCATACCGTGAGTAATCATCGGTAAATGAAGTAAAAATTACAACCCCTAGCTTGCACATCGAATGGGCCACACATATCAGTGTGTACTAGGATAAGTATTTCAGTGGACCACCCTATGTCCTACAAAGGATAAGTTGGCCATCTTTTCTTGAAGGCAGAATTAACAAATTGAATATGACTCGAAAGTCAATGAGCCCAAAAGTTCATGTTTCTCCAATTTGTTTATTCTGTCTTCTCCTATATGGCCAAGCCTGAGGTGCCACAAATACTTTAGATTTATCTCATTTCTAGATCTATTAGATCCTATGGTATTCACTGTTTGCTCAGATACATTCACAAATACATCCATATGTATGTTATAGAGACTGTCAATCATAAAACCACGTTGAATCAATTTATTTCTTAAATAAATGGAATAGTAGTCTTATAAAAATCTTTCTGTGCTAAACAAGATACAGAAATCAAATTTCTGCTAGCAACAGGTAACAGTCCCTAAGTATCCTGAGCATATCTGACATACCTTCTGAAGGTCTATCACCCTTCATGTTTTTATGCTTTCCATGTATGTAGGACAGTTCCTCTTCCAATGGCCGTCCATGATGCAAATGAAAATATTTTTCCTTGCAATTGGCCTTTTTCTTGGAACTTTCTTACTTGGCATTTTCTCAGTCTTCTGCTTCTTCGCAGGCTTCTTCTTCTTCCAAATAGACTCTCTCTTGGAATTAGAAACCAACTCGACAGCAAGAATGATGCCCCTTGAACTCTTCAATGTCCCTAAGGTAGTTACCAATTTATTTAACAATTCTGTTTTGGTGCATACAATCTTGTTCATATGATAATTTACTATAAACTGTTCATATGAAGCTAGAAGGGATTGTGGGATCAAATCCGTTTGCAATTCCTTGTGCATGGTCATGCCGAGCTTCTCAAGCTTCTCTAAGTCCTTTATCATGGTCAAACCATGATCATGGATAGACTGCCCATCACGCATCTTGGCCTTGAAGAGCCTCTTGGACATTCAAACCAAGCTGCATGACTCTGATCACCATACAACTCTTGCAGGTGTTTTAATGTGTCCTTGGAAATCTTCATGTTCTCATGCTGGCATTATAATTTATTGGACATGGATGCCATTATGTAGCACCTAACTTTATTGTCATCGTTCGTCCACTTGGCATGCGTCTTACGCTGATCAGTGATTGGACAGATTGGTAATACAGGGATTCCATGGTCTAGCTCATACCCTAATTTCTCACAATTCAAAACTATTTTGAAATTTGCTGAGCCAGTCTTTATAATTGGGTTTGGTCAAACGGTTGTTATATAGGATATGAGTTAAAAATCTAGAAGCTGATATTATAATCATCATAGAGTAAAGATTCTAGTTAGAATTTTGTACTTGATCCTTATTTGTTCTGGGGTCTTTTAGAACAAATGTACCTCCCACTATTTTCTCGAATTTCTCACACTCCCCTAGTAGGAAAACGCAAATCCTACACGACTAGGGTTTCTAGTAGGTACTGCGGTCTCACCAATCTACATGGCACCTCACCTAACAGTTATTGGTAACACATAGATGGATGAGTGTACAACTCTTGTACAATGCTTCTCAAGCATGTTGCAGTGCAACTTGGTCTCTAAGCCATGAAGACCTCACCTAACAGTTATTGGTCCCATTTCTTAGTTAAGTCAGACCCACCGTATAACCGTAGGAATAAAGTCGTCATTGGGTCCTCACCTAACAGTTATTGGTGCCCAACCCCACCTTTACCCTACAACATCTCATGTCTATAGAGAGGTCCAGCCCCCCGATGCAACTTGCCCACTGTATCCAGCCGAGACAAATCAATATCAGAAAGACCTTAGCAGCTCTACTACAGTGGAAGACCTATTGACTTAATATTAGTTAATCAGGTCTTAGTGTTTGTAACTTGAGCTCTTCATAAGAGGTAATCGAACAATTGGCCAGGTAAGCAGGTGGGAGGCTCCCCTTACTCAGAGAGTAAGGTCCTAATTAAGTAACCACCTTTCATGCTTTCCTTCGACACCAATTAGATCAATTAATCTAATATGACTCGCTCATGTTGGTTCACTCTCGATTTGATTGAGGAGGTTTTAATTTAGGTCTCATTGGGTTTGCTACATCACATGTAAACCTATCTACCCAACTCTCATTCACATCACATAAAAACGGCACATCACAGGCAGTTATAATCGCAGCATCAAATAAAGCTAAACTTTAAATAGGTGATGATCATGAATTCTAATTAGGTCGTATTACAAGCACATGCACGTCAATCGATCAACTGATCTTCAACTCTTGAATTGGTTCCAAGCCTCCTTGACTCGATCCTTGATCAACTCTTGATCCCATCGCCATCAACCACTTGGATCGCCGTTCATCTCATGTCTTGTCTTCAACTTGATCGTTGACGTACATCACATCATAGAAATACAACCAGATGTAAAATAAAAATAATAATAAATTACATCCCCTTTTAGGAGGCACGCAGGCCTCTCAAAACATCAAATAAGGTGCATGCAAGCATCTGAAAAATTACATGACATTACAGATCACATCGCAGGTCATTACATTTGATACCAAAAGGGTTTGAATCCTATGATCATCACCACATGCAACAATTATAATTTTTAGATCTGAAATCTAATTGATTATCTCATGACATAGGTTACTGATCATGCTAATCATGATTCTAAACTTTGTAATCCCATTAACAATGCAATTAGAATTATCTTTTTATCACATAAAAATCAGCATGCAAAAATCAGCATCCTAGAAAAAATCTGCATGCAGAAAATTTTCAGCATGCAGAAAATTTTCAGCATGCATAATCATTTAAATTTCAGATCTAATAAGCCTATGAATAATTAATCCTTACCTTAATCTACGATGCCTAGGCTCTGATACCACTGTTAGAATACCCGCCCATGCCGCAGAAAAATTTCAAAAATTTCAGATGCAGCGGAAGAGGCATGCGCGGGATCAACCGTTCATCGCATGAACGTTGTTTAAAATCGTTCGTAGATAGATAAGGATTAAAAACTTTTTAAAAATATTAGAAGATCAGATCTTCACCTTGTGCGGGTAGATGATCACCGCAAACTAATGATCGTGGTTTTTGGATGAAGGTTCGCTTGAAGCCGTTCAAGTGCCCGGCCTCTACGGGTATCCACACGAAGCAGGAACCGATCCAAGCTTTCTATCTCCCCGGGGTGCTAGCTCCCTTGCAGAGATAACTTTGATGGCTGATGTCCTCCCTTTTAATCAACCCTTGATTGTGCTTGGGAGGAGAAAGAAGAAGGATGAAGAGAGGAAGAAGATCAAAGCCCCTGCAGCCTTCTTTCTTTTCCCTGCGTTGGAAGGAAGAAGGGAGGATGAAGAGGCCACCTTTCTTTTTCTTCCTTTGCTTGCGGCTGAACCAAGGAAAGGGGAGGAGAGGGGGCCACGAATTGGAGAGGGAGAGGGCTTCAATGAATGCCCTAGGTCAGCCCCACGCCTCCTCTTAAATAGCATGTGGAGCTCCTACTTTGTAGGAGCTCCTTGATTAAATTCCAAGAGGGGCGTCGGCCCCTCTTCTTTGCTGCACCAAGCAAGGAAAAGGAGGAGGGGCGTGTGCCCCTACTTCATGGTTAACCTAATCCTCCTCTAAGGAGGATTAGGAAGGTCACTCTTGGTTAGGTCCTAATCTAATTAGGTTTGGACCAAGGGTGAACCAATTTGGGTTTTAATCTAGGTAAGTCCTAATCCAATTAGAACTTGATGAGCCATGACTCAATTGAACCCTTCAATCCTAATCTAATTAGGAGTCATCTTAATTCATTAGATTAATAATTAATTGGGACTTAAGAAGTCCTAATCTCATTAGGATTTATTTAATTCTAGTCCTAATCCAATTAGGACTCTAATTTGAATTCGAAGTCCTAATCCGATTAGGACTCTAGAAATCCTACTCCAAGTAGGAATCCAAATTTAATTCAAAACTCCTAATCTCATTAGGATTATAGAAATTCTACTCCATGTAGGAATCCTAGTCCTACTCCAAATAGGATTCCCAGTCCAAGTAGGAATTCTAATTCTAATCCAATTAGGACTCCAAGAATCCAACTCCAAGTAGGACTTTTGTTTCAAGTCCAATTAATTAATTCCCTTTGTTCCTTCTTCAACTTATTATCAATCAAATTGATTACTTGTGATTCCTAATCACGATTCAACCATCGGATCGGTCAATGCCTCTAGTGTGTGTGATCCCATAGGTTCTACTCTGACTGGTAGTGAGATATATTGTGATCTCTATCACAATATCATTGAAAACTCCTTTCAATGGGTCGGAATGATTCCAACTCTACTCATTAGGGTTTATCGATCATCAAGATAATTTCTATGAGTCCCACCATCCACCAGTGACACCTAGCAGCATGTAGTGGCTACCCAGCAGAATAGAATGATGAACCTCTAGGTGCAGTTATCATTTGATGCAGTCCTTCTATCGTGGATCCCTACAAGACGGAGGTCATGGATAACTCGTCAAACCCCTTCGTCTGTCATATGTCAAGATTTATTCGACTTAAGTTCGAGAGCGGAGAACTCTTTCTCCACTGTGCAATCTGCCCCGGCCGAGGTCTTGCGAACTCAGTCTTATAAATCACATAGGATCTCTCCTTATCTATCAAGGTCGATAGATTCCTTGTAGATGCATACCCTACTCCTACAGTGAACCTACTGCAGCCAATCTACACTGCATGGACCCATATGGCTAGAGACCATGTATTTGTGCAGTCAAACTACAATAACCTCACTGTGAGTAGCCAAAGCATCGCAGGTCAAAGGACCAGTCACACTACTGCAACATCAAGCAAGTCACTGACAAGTGGATAGACATCCAAGTGACTTCTTGTGTTGGTCACGCTCAGTACCCTTGTTCTCTAACAAGCACTTGCACAATTGCTCCAGTGTCCCTACACTGTGGACTCAAGACTCGTCCATCAAAGAAAGCAATATGTGCACTAATCTCAGCGGATCAATCATCGTCCTCGTGATGATCCATCGATCAGGAGCAATTCAGGAATTAATCACCAATGACACATGCCTCAAATTCTCAACTCTTGAGAATATGCGTCATCATCTTATTAATTTCTTGGACGATTCATGGACACATAAGAACATGAATGAAAAAGATGCCTTTTATTTATTCAATAATAAATAGTAAAGTACAAAATTATGTCCTAGAATAAAATAATGCGTCTGCCAAATTGGCTTCTAGGGCATACTTCTAACAACACCCCCGGATCAGCGCCTCCATCCCGCGGTCAGCTTCATCGATCAGCCGATCCCATGGATTCCGCCCCAATGATCACGCATGCGTTCTTCCTCCTCTTCATGCGAAATCATGGATCCACCGCTGGCTAGTCCTTGGTGGGGATCTATAAAAGGAGGAAGAACCAAGAAACCGGGGCATTCGGTGGCAAGGGGGAGAGCTCGGTGGAGGAAGGAAAGAAAACAAGGGGGAGAGCTCGATTCGAAAGAAACAGGGGAGACCCTGCTTCGGTGAAGAGAAGAAGAGAGCCGAGAACCAGAGAAAAGAAATAAAAAAAATGAAAGGGGTGGGAGAGAGAGTATTTTGGATATTTTGGGAATAAAGGGAGCCGAATGGGAGTGGAAGACTTTCATTTGAAGATGGGAGGTCGTCCGGAAGCTATGCTCGGCTAAACATCCAATCTAGGACTGGATGAAGCCCAAGCAATGTATCAGAACATTGTAATTCTTACTTTTTTTTATTATTTTGGAGCTTGTTTAAATTCTTATCTTTAATGAAATATTTCTTTTATGATGTTTAAACCTTGAGCATGCCATTTACTATTCATGGTTGCTAAAGTAGTCAAAGATGATCCGTGCCTAGGAAGATGAGGGGTGCTGCATCCTAGATTAGCATACTTAGGTAGACACTTCATGCTATACCGAAGATGGATCTTCCTAAAACTCTTTATGTTTTTATTTTAAAAGGCTTGTAGCCAAATTGCATGCCTCTCCAAAAGATAAAAATTAAGAACACAGTCCCTGATGTAATGCTATGTGGTGGATTCCAAATCTTAGATCCATTTGCTCTGATAAATTCTAATTCGTACTCATAGTTTAATTTAGTTAAATCAAGTTAGCAAATCCTTCTTTTTGATTTATTTTTAAAAGAAAAATAATTTATTCTTCAATCTCTGTGGACCGACACCCGTAATCACTATCCTACAGGATACGTGCTATTGCGTGGTTTATTTTCAAAATTGAAAGAACCGATCACACCTGTGTGGCATACCAGTGTCTCCACACTCCTTGCTTAAGAGGACAAGCAACGTATATGTCACACAACAATCTAATCTCGATAATGTTGTCGTCCTAGTAACAATATATCATTTGGTCGCGAACAAGTTTAAGGAGTCAAAGATAAATCCTCCTTTATCATAACATAAGTCCTAAGGACTTTATCATATAAGAGTTTATTTGAAGATGAAATGATGAATAATGCCAAATAACACTTTATTAATTTGTTAATTTATTTATAAAATTCAATCATCAATATGCTGACGATTGACATTTAGGATACAATTCTCAACAACTCCCACTTAGCCTAAAGCCAATCGGCATAGTATCTAATACCCATCTTCGACTTGTGTTCGTTGAACTCTTTGATGCAGAGGACTTTGGTAAATGGGTCAGTCATATTTTCTTTTGTATCAATTTTCTGTAGAATCTACCACTGTGTGCTGCTTGGAACTCTTTCAGCAGATAGTACCATCCTTAAGAGTAAAGATATAACCCGACATGCTTTTGCTATCATCTCGATCTGATTGAAAATTTGAATCAGTATATCCTTCAAGTTTTAAGTTAGAATCACCATACACAAGCCACTGGTCTTTAGTATTTCTCAAATACTTAAGAATGATTTTCACAACCTTCCAGTGGTTGCTACCTGGATCAGACTGGTATCTGCTCACTACTCCTAGTAAGTATGCCACGTCTAGTCTAGTACATGTCATGGCATACATTATAGATCCCACTGCCGAAGCATATGGAATTCTATCCATACTCTCTCTTTCTTGAGGGGTTGTCGGACAATCCCTTTTAGAGAGGTTAATTCCATGGCCCATTGGAAGATAGCCTTTCTTGGAATTAATCATACTGAACCTCTTCAGTATAGTATCAATGTATGTGGATTGGGATAATCCAAGCAATCTTTTAGATCTATCTCTATAGATCTTCATCCCTAGGATGTAAGATGCTTCTCCCAAATCCTTCATAGCAAATTGAGATGATAGCCATACCTTTATTCCTTGTAATGCAGGAATGTCATTCCCGATTAGAAAAATGTCATCCACATATAAAACAAGAAATATAATAACTGAACCATTTGCCCATTTATAAATGCAAGATTTCTCTCATTCTTAATGAAGCCATATGATTTGATCACCTTATCAAATCGTATGTTCCAACTCCATGAAGCTTGTTTTAATCCATAAATGGATTTTTGAAACTTGCACACCTTAGACTCATCTGCAGATGTAAAACCGGTTGTATCATATACACTTTCTCTTCTAAATCTCCATTTAGAAATGCGGTCTTTACATCCATTTGCCAGATTTCATAGTCTAAATGTGCTGCTATCGCAAGCACAATCCGAATGGACTTGAGCATTACCACAGGAGAAAATGTCTTGTTATCGTCAATACCATAACGTTGACTATATCCTTTGGCAACCAGACGGGCTTTATAGGTCTCTACCTTTCCGTCTGCGCCCCGTTTTCTTTTGAATATCTACTTACACCCTATGGGTTTTGGATTTGATCTAATCAAATCCGACTCAATTGATTCAGTAGATGGTGTCGGATCGTCTACATGTTGAACTTTGCTAAGCTCAACATTAGAGCTTTTAGTTTCTTTACTAAGGAATTCTTTCTCTAAGAAAATAGCTCTATTGCTTACAAACAACTTTTGTTTTTCAGCAAAGTAGAAGTAATATCCTTTAGTTTCTTTAGGATAACCAACAAAGAAACATTTGTCAGACTTGACTTGGGTTCAAGTTTGTCTGTCTTCAAACGTTTGACGTACGCTGGACAACCCCAAACCCTTAGGTGAGCGAGCATCGGCTTACGTCCAGTCCACATATCATGTGTGTTTTATTTACAGACTTACTTGAAGCCTTATTTAGAATATAGTAGGCTGACTCAAGAGCATATCCCCAAAAGGATATGGGCAGATCAGCAAACCCCATCATGGATCGAACCATATCTAACAGAGTTCGATTTCTCTTTTCTGACACACCAATATATTGTGGTGTACTGGGAGGAGTCCATTAGGAGAGAATCCCATTTTCTCCTAGATATGTCAAAAACTCACTGGAGAGGTATTCACCTCCTCGATCTGATCGAAGAGTTTTAATATTCTTTCTAGTTTATTTTTCTACTTCATTACGATATAATTTGAACATTTTAAATGATTCAGATTTATGTCTCATTAAATAGACATAACCATACCTAGAAAAGTCGTCTGTAAACGTAATGAATTATGAATACCTATCTCTAGCATTTGTACTCATTGGCCCACATACATCAGAATGCACAAGGGTCAATAAATCACTGGCTTGTTTACCTTTTCCGGTAAAAGGTGATTTAGTCATTTTATCAAGAAGGCATGATTCACAGGTTGTCAATGATTCACAATCATTAACATTGAGGATTCCCTCTTTACTTAACCTGTTCATCCTGTTCTTGTTAATATGACCTAGCCTATGATGCCAAAGACAGACATCCGTGACATTATCTATTCTAGGACGCTTACTTGACTTGTACATTACATTAACAGGCTGTGACAATATGTATATGCCATTACTCAATTGTCCATGTATTACAGTAACACCATTCATAATGATATCACAAAAATATTTTTTTATTGAGATTTCATAACTATTTATGGCCAAAAGACCTACGAAAATTACATTCAACAAGAACATAGGACAATAGTGACAATCACTCAAGACAACTACATGAGAATTGAAAATAAGTTTGAGATTTCATAAAGCAAGAACTGGAACAGATCTTCCATCTCCAACATTCAGGAATCTCTCACTATTTCCAAATCTCTCATTGACCTGAAGTCCTTGCAACGAATTGCATATATTAAACGGACTTCCAGAATCTAATACCCAGGTCGAATTATCACATATAGAGAAATTACAAGGTGTTATCTTATAAATACCTTAATCAGTAACTGATTGCCCTTTTCTCTTGCTTGGCTTGTTCAGGTCAACTGAGGCAAGGTACTGAGGATAATTCCTCTTTTAATGCCCCTGCTTCTTACAATAGAAGCATTCTGCCAGATTGTGGTCAGCCTTAATCTTTTTGGTCTGACTTGGCTTAGCACGTTGCACCTTTTTCTTTTGATTCTTATTTTTCTTCTTCCCTTTTTTAAAGGTACCACGACCCCTGGATGAACCTCCCACTAAATTCACCGACCCTTTTAGGAGTTGGTGATCCTTCTCAAAAGTTTGTAGTAAACCCAACAATTGGTGATAATTTACTACCAGTTTCGTCATACGAAAGTTGGTGAGAAATGGGCAGTACGAACCAAGAAGAGAATTCAGTATAGCATCCTTCCCAATTGATCATGTAGGAGAGATCCGAAAGTGCCTAGGCGCTCGATTAACTCAATCATGTACAATACATGATCGGTCACCGAAGTTCCATCCTTCATACGTGCATTGAAAATAGCACAACTTTCAATTTCCTATTTCAATTATTGAAGTTGGGACCAGTCAACTTGTCATTATCCAATAATGAGCGAAGTGACAAATTAGTGGCCATTTCTGTATAAAAAAATTTGGCTATTAGTATATGAATTGACTAAACATATTAGACTTGGACTTTAGTCTAAAGGTACTCCCACTATTTTATACAAATGCTGAGTTACGCCCCATTCGATTCGACGTTCGCAGCGGAATTCGAACGGGACGTCGTTCATCGTATGAACGTGCCTCGGATCGTAGAATTCAAAAAATTTTCTAGATCCAAATCCAAAAGATCTTTGAACTCATTAGGAAGGGAAGATTAGAATCTGAGGAGGGCTGATTAAGATTTATAAAACTGAAACAAAATCAGAAGTTATTAGATTTGAAGATCTTATCTACAAAAATTCTGCAAGTGTAGAACACCGCAGCCTGATGATCTATTCCAGGTTCCTGTTTGAGCTGCACAATTGTCCGGCCTCTACAGGTATCCACACAAGGATCTAATCATCTAAGAATGGGTCTTACCGGAGTACTAGCTCCTTGCAAAGATCTCTCATGACTATCATAAGTTGGAATAAGAATCTGCAACTTACCTCCTTGATGAAGAACCTTTCTTCTTCAACCTTTCTCGCAATGGAGGAAGAAGAAGGAGGAACCTTGCACGTGGATCTTCCTTGCCTTGCTACCGTGAAAGAAGAGGAGGATGAAGATCCCTTGCTGCCGTGGAGAAGAAGGAAGAAAGAAAAGAAGGCGTGGAGAGGAAGAGGAGAGAATTGATTCATAATGTCTCCCTTTCTACTCTTTTATAGATTGGGTTTAGGGCCTCTCCTAATCTTATTAGGAGTATGGGACTATAACCCACCCTTGAATTAATGCCAAGTGTTCAATTCTTGTGCTCATAGATGCATGACATGTGTCCACTTAATCAATTGATTAATTTCCTAATCACATTAGGATTCCTAATCTCTTTAGGAGAATTAATTGATTTGGGAGTATGCATCCTACGACGCCATGTGGACTTTAAAGTCCGCATAGTGTGAATATGACTTAAGTCATATTCTTCCTATGACGACATGTGGTCTTTAAAATCCGCAAAAACCTTGGTTTAATCAAATTGACCCAATCATGAACCCAAATCAATTTGGGTTAAACCCAATTTGATTTGGCTCACATAATCAGCTTTATTGCAATCTAATTGCAATCAATTCCACATAATTCTTCTTCCATTAACTCACTAACGCTTAGTGGGTTAATTCAATCACTAATCATATTGATGATTGATTTCTATTGTGATTCCAAATCACAATTATTAAAGTCTGACTAATTAAATGCTCTATGTGTGTGACCTCGTAGGTTCTATTCTGACTGGTAGTAAGACATATTGAGATCTCCATCTTAATATCACTGAAACTCCTTTCAATGGACTGAAACGATTTCAGTTCTACTCTCAGGGTTCACTGATCACCAAGTGAATGCCTTCGAGTCTCACAATCCACTAGTGACACCTAGCAGTATATGGTGGCAACCCAGCAGAATGGAATGTCTGAATCTCTAGGTGCAGTTAGCGTATGATACAGTTCCGCTGTCATGGATTCCGACGTGACGGAGGTTATGGATATCTCGTCAAATCCCATCATCCGTCATATGTCAAATTTATACGACTTCTAGTTCGAGATATGGAAAACTCTTTTTCCAAAATATCTGGCCAGAAATTTATCGAACTCAGTCTCATAAATCACATAGGATCACTCCTAATCTATCAAGATCGATAAATCCCATCTAGATGCAACCCTATTCCAAAATGAACCTACTGTAGCCAATCCGCACTAAAAGGATCCGAATGGCTAGGGCCTAAGTTCACATGCTCGTCAAACTACAGCAATATCATAGTGAATAGCTGAGGCATCGCAGGTCAAAGGACCAGTCATACAACTGCAGCATAAGTAGTCACTGACAAATGGATAGACATCCATGTGACTACTATCTTTGGTCATGCTCAGTACTTTGTTCTTTACCAAGTACTTGCATAATCACTCTAGTGTCTCTACACCATGGACTCAAGACTCGTCCATCTGACTAAGTGATCTGTGCACTAATCTCAGCAGATCGATCACCATCCCTCGTAATGGATCCATCGATCAGGAGCATTTAGAAATTAATCCCTAATGACACATGCCTCAAATTCTCAACTCCTTTGAGAATATGTGTTATCATCTATTAATTTCTTGGACGATTCATGGACACATACAAAACATGAATGAAAAACAAATTGCCCAATCTTATTTATTAATAAGAGTCAAATTATAAATTTGTGCCCCAGATTATAAATATGCGTCAGCCACGTTGGCTTCTAGGGCATACTTCTTACAATCTTCCACTTGCACTAAAGCCAATCAGACATGTATTTAAGTCGCATTTTTTCAAGATGGACTTCTAATTTCTTCTATGTGCTTGGACTTCTGGTGAGACCTCGGCTCCTTAGCCAGTGCTATGGCACCATTGTTGTCGCAGAAAAGGGTTATGGCATCTGATGACATAACTCCTAGCTCTTCGACAAACTTCTTGTACCAGAACGCTTCCTTCACAGCATTTGATGCAGCAATGTACTTTGCTTCCATGGTAGAATCTGCAATAATCAGTTGCTTAGAACTCTTCCAATTTACCGATCCTCCATTGCATAAGAATACATATCCTGATATAGACTTTCTATCATTAGGGTCAGTCATGAAGTCTGAATCAGTATATCCTTCTACCTTTAACTCTGTGCCTCCCCCAAAGACCAAAAACATATCCTTAGTCCTTCTCAAGTGCTTAAGGATATTTTTCACAGCTATCCAGTGCTCCTCGCCTGGATTCGACTGATATCTGCTCGTGACACTCACAGCATGTGCTATATCAGGTCAAGTATATAGCATGGCATACATGAGGCTCCCTATTGCCGATGCATAAGGGATCCTACTCATGCGCTGAATCTCTTCAGATGTTTTGGGACACATCTTCTTGGAGAGATTTATCCCATGCCTTAGGGGTAACAATCCCCTTTTAGAGTTTTTCATGCTGAACCTCTTTAGCACTTCCTCTATGTACATTTTCTGTGATAGGCCAAGCGTCCTCTTAGATTTATCTCTATAGACCTTAATCCCCAAAATATAAGATGCTTCACCTAGGTCTTTCATGGAAAACTTCTTAGACAGCCATAACTTGACCGATGTGAGCATAGGAATATCATTCCCAATTAGGAGTATATCATCCACATACAATACGAGGAATACTATAGCGCTTCCACTGACCTTTTTGTACACACATGGTTCCTCTTCGTTTTTGATGAAATCAAACGATTTGATCACATCATCGAAACGAGTGTTCTAACTCCGAGATGCTTGCTGTAGTCCATAAATGGATCTTTGCAGCTTGCAGACCTTGTGATCACCATCACTGGAAGTGAAACCCTGAGGCTGTTTCATATAGATATCTTCCTCAAGATATCCATTAAGGAATGCAGTTTTCACATCCATCTACCATATCTCATAATCATGATAAGCTGCAATGGCAAGCAACGTTCGAATGGACTTCAGCATGGCTACTGGTGAAAAGGTATCCTGATAGTCAATGCCTTCGCGCTGACTATAATCCTTTGTCACCAACCTTGCCTTATAGGTCTCTACCTTGCCATCCGAACCCATTTTTCTTTTGTAGATCCATTTACACCCAATAGGTACAATACCTTCAGGTGGATCTACTATGGTCCATACTTGGTTGGAATGCATAGAGTCTATTTCTGACTTCATTGCATCCATCCATTTTTCGGAGTTGATGTCTAACATCGCTTCGTTGTAGGTCTTAGAATCATTACTATGATCTCTTTCTCCCATGAGGAACTCTTCCTCTATGTCCTCTGTAAGCATACCTAAGTATATTTCAGGAGGATGGGAGATCCTACTGGATCTACGAAGTGGACGAGGTTCTTCATGTATTGGCTCAATGTGAATAGGTTCACTAGGCTCAATTGCTCGTTGCTCTTCAGAGACTTTCTCTTCGAGCTCAATTTTCCTCCCACTGCCTCTATCAAGGATAAATTGTTTTTCCAAGAAGATGGCATGTCGGCTCACAAATACTTTGTGGTCTTCTGGGATGTAAAAATTATATCCTAATGACTCTTTAGGATATCCAATGAAACGAGCACCAATTATCCTAGTCTCTAACTTGTCTGCCTGTTGTCGTTTGACTTGGGCCGGACATCCCCAAATCTTGAGATAACCAAGATTTGGTTTCTTACCATGCCATATCTCATACGGTGTGGTAGGAGCAGACTTAGAGAAAACTCTATTCAATATGCAGATAGCTGTAAGTAGGGCATCTCCCCACAAGAATACGGATAAATCAGTGAAGCTCATCATGGACCTGACCATATCCAATAGGATCCGATTCCTCCTTTCTGACACTCCATTGAGTTGAGGTGTTCCAGAAGGTGTCCATTGTGAAACTATACCATTTTGTTTGAGATAATCGCGAAACTCTCCACTAAGGTATTCTCCTCCTCGATCTGATCGAAGAACCTTAATGAGTGTCTATTTTTCTACTTCAAATTTGAATTCTTTGAACCTTTCAAATGCTTCAGATTTATGTCTCATAAGATAGACATAACCATACCGTAAGAAATCATCGGTAAAAGTAATAAAGTAGAAAAATTGACCCCTAGCCTGCACATCGAATGGGCCACACACATCAGTGTGTACTAGGGCAAGTATTTCAGCGGATCTCTCCCCATGTCCTACAAAGGGTAATTTGGCCATTTTTTCTTGAAGGCAAGATTCACAAATCGGATATGACTCAGAAGTCAATGAACTCAAAAGCCCATATTTCTCCAATTTGTTAATACTGTCTTCTCCTATATGACCAAGTCTGAGGTGCCATAAATACTTTTGATTTATCTCATCTCTAAATCTTTTCGATTCTATGGTACTTACTGTATGCTCAGATACGTTCACAGATACATCCATATGTAAGTGATAGAGACCGTCAATCATAAAACCACATCCAAATAGTTTATTTTGCAAATAAATGGAAACGTAGTCTTTATTGAAATTGAATTCATAATGTTCCTGTGCTAGACAAGATACAGAAATCAGATTTCTGCTAACACTAGGTACAAAATAACAATCTCTAAGTATCAAACTAAATCCTGATGGTAAATGCAAAGAGAATGTGCCCACAGCAACAGCAGCAACTCTTGCTCCATTACCAACCCGTAGGGTTACCGCACCATCCGTAAGCCTTCTACTTTTCTTTAGATCGTGCATGGTAGTGCACAAGTGAACACTAGAACCAAAGTCTATAACCCAACTGGAAATAGAAGAAACCGTTAGATTAGTTTCAATTATGAGCATATTAGATATACCTTTAGAAGGTGTGTCACCCTTCTTTCTCTTTATATTTTCCATGTAGATAGGACAATTCCTCTTCCAATGGCCTTCTTCATTGCAATGGAAACATTTTTCTTTGGCTTCAGCCTTCTTCTTAAGAACTTCCTTCTTCGGCTTTTTCTCGGTCTTCTGCTTCTTCTCAGGCTTCTTCTTCTTTGCAGTAGACTTTCTCTTGGAAATAGAAGCTAGCTCAGCAGCAAGAACTGTGCCCCTTGAACCTTTCAAGGCTCCCTCAATTGTCACCAACATATTCAACAATTCAAGTTTGGTGCATTCAATTTTATTCATATGGTAGTTTACAATAAACTACCCATATGAATATGGCAATGAGTGTAGGATCAAATCCGTTTGCAAATCCTTGTGCATGGTCATGCCAAGCTTCTCAAGCTCCTCAAGATCCTTGATCATGATCAAACCATGTTCATGGACGGACTGCCCATCGCGCATCTTGGCTTTGAAGAGCCACTTGGACACTTCAAACCTTGCTACGCGACTCTGTTCACCATACAACTCTTGTAGATGACCAAGTATGTCCTTAGCAGTCTTCATGCTCTCATGCTGGCATTGCAATTCGTTAGACATGGATGCCAAAATGTAGCACCTAACCTTATTGTCGTCATCCAACCATTTTGCATGCATCTCACGCTGCTCATTAGTTGCATGGGCTGGTAACACCAGGAGTTCATGGTCAAGGACATAAGCTATCTTATCGCAACTCAAGACAATCTTCAAGTTGCGGAGCCAATCTATGTAGTTTGGTCCGATCAACCTATTGTTATCTAGGATTCGAACTATCAGATTGGAAGCCATTGACATCTGCAGAGAGTAAAGATTCTAATTAGAAATTTGTATTTGATATTAATTTGTTTTAGGGACTCTAAAAACAAAATTGGATCAAATCCTCCCACTATTTCTCGGATCTCTCACACTCCCCTGGTAAAGATACGGAAACCTGCGACTTAGGATTTCGAGTGGGGTGCTGCAGTCCCACCAATCTACATGTCACCTCACCTAACAGTTATTGGAGACACATAGACGATGAGTGTACAACTCTTGTACAATGCTTCGTAAGCATATTGAGCTAACCTAGTCTCCAAGTCATAAGGACCTCACCTAACAGTTATTGGACCCGTTCCTTAGTTAAGTCAGATCCGCTGTATATCCTGCGAAAATAAAGCTGTGATTGGGTCCTCACCTAATAGTTATTGGAGCCCAACTTCATCTTTATCCCACAATATCTCATGTTAATAGAGAGGTCCAATCCCCCGATGCAACTAGCCCACTGTATCCAGCCGAGACTAATCAACGCCGGAAAGATCTTAGCAACTCTACTACGGTGGAAGACCAATCGACTTAATATTGGGTAATTAGATCTTAGTGATTCCAACTTTGAGCTTTTCATAGGAGGTAATCGATCAATTGGCCAGGTAAGTAGGTGGGAGGCTCTCTTTACTCAGAGAGTAAGGTCCTAATTGAGTAACCATCTTTGAGCTTTTCTAGACACCAATTAGATCAATTAATCAAATATGGCTAGCTCAATGTATCATTCACTTTCGATTGATTTAGGAAGATTTTAGGTCTCTTGGGATTTACATCTAATGTAACAATCTACCCCATACCATATGTCATTCGATTTACATCTTATGTAAATGTTATATTGGTTCAAGTTTACATCCTATGTAATTTTGAAACCCTTTCATAGATTATGTGATTACATCTTATGTAAATGACATAATTGTTTCAGTTTACATCTTATGTAAATGTCCTATTGTTTAAGGATTTTATTTACATCTCATGCAAATAAATTTTGTTTAACTAATATATACATCTCACGCATACATTGTTTTAAACATAACCTTAAACAAGTATGAATATTATGATTACATGCATCTTATGTATATTTTCAGATCTGAAACTTTAAACCTATTATGCTATTATCTAGATTTCAGATCATGCATTACTTGATTTAAAACATTGTAATCTTATTGCAATTCTAAAATACTTTGCAAGATCATAGCAAATAAAAATCTGCATGCTGAAATTTCAGCACGCAGAAAATGCAGCAAGCATAATTTCTTTAAAAATTAGATTAAAAATATGGTAATCAATCCTTAAGTCCTAATCATGCTCCCTAAAACCTTGGCTCTGATACCACTGCTGAGTTACGCCCAGTTCGATGCGACGTTCGCAGCGGAATTCGAACGGGACGTCGTTCATCGTATGAACGTGCCTCGGATTGTAGAATTCAAAAAATTTTCTGGATCCAAATCCAGAAGATCTTTAAACTCATTAGGAAGGGGAGATTAGGATCTAAGGAGGGTTTATTAAGATTTATAAAATTGAAACAAAAATCATAAGTTATAAATTTGAAAATCTCATCTTCAAAAATTCTGCAGGTGTAGAACATCGCAGCCTGATGATCTATTCTAGGTTCCTGTTTGAGCCGCACAATTGTCCGGCCTCTACAGGTATCCACACGAGGATCTAATCATCTGATAATAGATCTTATCGGAGTGCTAGCTCCTTGCAAAGATCTCTCATGACTATCATAATATTGGAAGATAAAAATCTGCAGCATACCTCTTTGAAGAAGAACCTTTCTTCTTCAACCTTGCTTGCGATGGAGGAAGAGGAAGGAGGAACCTTGCATGTGGATCTTCGTTGCCTTGCTACCGTGGAAGAAGAGGAGGATGAAGACCCCTTGCTACCGTGGAGAAGGAGGAAGAAAGAAGAGAAGGCGTGGAGAGGAAGAGGAGACAATTGATTCATAATGTCTCCCTTGCTATCCTTTTATAGATTGGGTTTAGGGCCTCTCCTAATCTTATTAGGAGTATAGGACTATAACCCGCCCTTGGATTAATGCCAAGTGTCCAATCCTTGTACTCATAGATGCATGACATGTGTCCACTTAATCAATTAATTAATTTCCTAATCACATTCGGATTCCTAATCTCGTTAGGAGAATTAATTGATTTGGGAGCATGCATCCTACGCCGCCATGTGGACTTTAAAGTCCACATAGTGTGAACATGACTTAAGTCATATTCATCCTACGACGACATGTGATCTTTAAAATCTGCATAGTGTGAACATGACTTAAGTCATATTCATCCTACGACGACATGTGGTATTTAAAATCCGCACAAACCTTGGTTTAATCAAATTGACCCAATCATGAACCCAAATCAATTTGGGTCGAACCCAATTTGATTTAGCTCATTAAATCAACCCAATTGCAATCAATTCCACTTAATTCTTCTTTCATTAATTTACTAACACTTAGTGGGTTAATTCAATCACCAATCATATTGATGATTGATTTCTATTGTGATTCTAAATCACAATTATGATAGTCTGACTAATTAAATTATCTATGTGTGTGATCCCGTAGGTTCTATTCTGACTGGTAGTGAGACATATTGAGATCTCCATTCAGTGGACTGAAACGATTTCAGTTCTACTCTCAGGGTTCACTGATAACCAAGTGAATGCCTTCAAGTCTCACAATCCACTAGTGACACCTAGCAGTATACGGTGGCAACCCAGCAGAATGGAATATCTGAACCTCTAGGTACAGTTAGCGTATGATACAGTCCCTCTATCATGGATCCCAACATGATGGAGGTTATGGATATCTCGTCAAACTCCATCGTCCGTTATATGTCAAATTTATACGACTTCCAGTTCGAGATATGGAAAACTCTTTTTCCAAAATACCTGGCCAGAAATTTATCGAACTCAGTCTCATAAATCACATAGGATCACTCCTAATCTATCAAGGTCGATAGATCCCATCTAGATGCAACCCTATTCCAAAATGAACCTACTGTAGCTAATCCGCACTACAAGAATCCGAATGGCTAGGGCCCAAGTTCACATGCTCGTCAAACTATAGCAACCTCATAGTGAATAGCTGAGGCATCGCAGGTCAAACGACCAGTCATACAACTGCAGCATAAGTAGTCACTGACGAGTGGATAGACATCCACGTGACTACTATCTTTGGTCATGCTCAGTACTTTGTTCTCTAACAAGTACTTGCATAATCACTCCAGTGTCTCTACACCGTGGACTCAAGACTCGTCTATCTGACTAAGTGATCTGTGCACTAATCTCAGCGGATCGATCACCGTCCCTCGTGATGGATCCATCAATCAGGAGCATTTAGAAATTAATCCCTAATGACACATGCCTCAAATTCTCAACTTCTTTGAGAATATGTGTCATCATCTATTAATTTCTTGGACGATCCATGGACACATACAAAACATGAATGAAAAATAAATTGCCCAATCTTATTTATTAATAAGAGTCAAATTACAAATTTGTGCCCTAGATTACAAATATGCGTCAGCCACGTTGGCTTCTAGGGCATGCTTCTAACATAGAGATCCAAGTAACTTCTTATCTTGGTCACGCTCAGTACACTTGTTCTCTGACAAGCACCTGCACTACCACTTCAGTGTCTCTACACTGTGGATTCGAGTCTCGTCCATCCATAAGGAAATTGATCTGTGCACTGATCTCATCGGATCGATCACCGTCCTCGTGATGATCCATTGATCAGAAGCATTTAGAAATTAATCACCAATGATACATGGCTCAAATTCTCAACTCTTGAGAATATGTATCATCATCTTATTAATTCCTTGGATGATTCATAGACACATAAACAATATGAATGAAAAAGATGCCCATTTATTATTAAATAATAATAAAATCAAGTACAAGATTATGTCCCAGAATTAATAATGTGTCAGTCAGATTGGCTTTTAGGACATGCATCTAACAATCTCCCACTTGCACTAAGGCTGATCAGCCATATATCTAAGTCCCATCTTCTCAAGGTGGGCTTCAGTCTTCTGCTGACTTAGCATCTTAGTGAGCGGGTCCGCCACATTGTCCGCGGAGTCTACTCTCTGCACCTCGACATATTTCTTCTTGTGGTAGTCGCGTATGAGGTGAAAGCGCCACTCTATGTGCTTAGACTTCTGATGAGACCTTAGCTCCTTAGCAAGAGCTATGACGCCATTATTATCGCAGTAGAGTGTGATGGCATCTGATGGCATTACATCTAGCTCTGCAATGAATTTCTTGAACCAGAAGGCTTCCTTTGCAGCTTTAGAGGTGGCGATATACTCAGCCTCTATGGTAGAATCAGCAATGATCGGTTGTTTGAAACTCTTTCAATTTACCGTACCATCATTGCACAAGAACACATATTCAGATGTAGACTTTCTATCATCAATATCAGTCATGAAGTATGAATCTGTGTATCCTTCTACCTTTAACTCTGATGCTCCTCCAAAGACCAAGAACAAATCTCTAGTTCTTCTTAAGTACTTAAGAATGTTCTTCACAGTTGTCCAGTGCTCTTCGCCTGGATTCGACTGATATCTGCTAGTGACACTCACAGCAAGGGCTATATCAGGTCGTGTACACAGCATGGCATACATGAGGCTCCCTATTGCCGAAGCATAAGGGATCTTGCTCATGCATTGTATCTCTTCAGATGTGTTGGGGCACATCTTCTTGGAGAGATGAATCCCATGCCTAAGGGGTAATAGTGTTAGATGTATGCCCTAGAAGCCAATCTGGCGGACACATTATTAATTCTGAGACATAAAATTGTACTTGACTTTATTATTATTAAATAATAAATGGGCATCTTTTCATTGATATTGTTTATATGTCTATGAATCATTCAAGAAATTAATAAGATGATGATACATATTCTCAAGAGTTGAGAATTTGAGCTATGTATTATTGGTGATTAATTTCTAAATGCTCCTGATCAATGGATCATCACGAGGATGGTGATCGATCCGATCAGTGCACAGATCGCTTTTCTTATGGATGGACGAGACTCGAGTCCACAGTGTAGGGACACTGAAGTGATAGTGCAGGTGCTTGTTAGAGAACAAGGGTACTGAGCGTGACCAAGACAAGAAGTCACTTGGATGTCTATCCACTCGTCAGTGACTTGCATGATGTTGTAGTAGTGTGACTAGACCTTTGACCTACGGTGCTTCGGCTATTCACAGTGAGGTTATTGTAGTTTGACTATACATATACATGGTCTCTAGTTATATGGGTCCTTGTTGTGTAGATTGGCTGCAATAGGTTCACTATAGGAGTAGGATATGCACTTACATGGAATCTATCGACCTTGATAGATGAGGAGAGATCCTATGTAATTTATAAGACTGAGTTCTAAGACCTTGGCCAGGGCAGAATATATAGTGGAAAAGAGTTTTCTACTCTCGAACTTAAGTCGAATAAATCTAGACATATGACAGACGACGGAGTTTGACGAGTTATCCATGACCTCCGGTCTGTAGAGATCTACGATAGAAGGAGTGTATCATACGATAACTACACCTAGAGGTTCATCATTCTATTCTGCTGGGTGGCCACTACATACTGCTAGGTGTCAATGGTGGATGGTGAGACTCACAGGGATCATCTTGATGGTCGATAGTCTCTGGTGAGTTGAGTTGAAATTGTTTCAACCCATTGAAAGGAGTTTTCAATGATATTGTGAAAGAGATCGCAATATATATCACTACCAGTCAGAATAGAATCTATGGGATCACACACATTAGAGGTATTGACCGATCCGATGGTTGAATGTGATTAGAAATCACAAATAATCAATTAGACTGATAAATGGATAACCCGCTAAGAGTTAGTGGTTGGAAGAAAGAACAATTGCAATCGGATTGCAATTTAATTTAATTAATTGGATTTAATTAATTGGACTTGATCATGAGTCCTACTTGGAGTAGGATCCTTGGAGTCCTAATTGGATTAGGATTTCAAATTAAATTAGAGTCCTACTTGGAGTAGGATTTCTTAAGTCCTTATTGTCTTAGGGCTGAAATTTGAACTAGTCCTGATTAGATTAGGACTTTCTTAAGTCCTAATTAATTTTAAATTTAATCTAATTAATTTCATGACTCCTAAGTGGATTAGGATTGAAGAGTTCAATAGAGTCATGGTTCAATTAAATCCTAATTAGATTAGGATAAGGAGGAAATTGAAATGGGTTTATATAAATCCTATTTTGAATAGGATTGGACTCATGAAATGAACCCAAATTAAATCACCCTTTAATTTGATTAAATGGTGAATTTAATTGGACTTTAGGGAGGGGCCCACGCCCCTCCCCTTGGTGCTTGTGTGAGAAGAAAAGGAGGGGGCTACGCCCCTCCTTGCTTGCCACCTAAAGGGATAAGAATGAGTTCCTTAAAAATAGGAACTCATCTTTATCCCTTAAGGCATTAAAAGAGCATAGGAATTTCGGCCACTATTCAAGGTTTTTCCTCTCATTCCAGCCGTGAGCATCCTCCTCCATCTTCCTCCTTTGAGCCCCAATCAAGAGAAGAAAAAGGAAAGCCTAAGACGCCCTCTTCCTTCTTCATCTTAGTTCAAAAAGAAGGAAAAGAAAAAGGCTGCACAGAGGCATTCAATCTTCTTCCTTGGTTCTTCCTTCTTACTATTCCTCTTAAGCCAATCAAAGGTTGATTCAAAGGAGAGGACTTCAGCCATCAATAGGATTCTCTGCAAGGGAGCTAGCACCCCGGGGAGATCCAAAGGCTTCGATCGACTCATTACTTCGTGTGGATACCTGTAGAGGCCGGACGCGTGTGCGGCTTCCACTGAGCCTTGATCAAATACCACGTAAATCAGATTTGCGGAGACCATCTACCCGCACAAGATCAAGATCTGATCTTCTTAATGATTTTAAAATGATTTAAAATAATTTAATTCTAATCTATCTACAAACGAAAGGTTTTAAAACACGTTCATGCGATGAACGGATCCCGCATATGTTTTTCCGCTGCAATCTGAAAATTATTTCGAAATTTTTATGGCATATGAGGGATGCTAACAGTGGTATCAGATCCATGGTTATGTAGATTAAGATTACAATTAAAATTTTCAAGATATTTTAGATCTAAAATTTAAGGGATTATATTTCCTGAAATTTATGTATGCAGAATTTTCAGCTTGCTGATTTTTCTGCATACTAATTTTTAGATTCTTAGATTAATGATTCTAATGCTTTGATAATGTGATTACAAATTTTTAGAGTCAAATCTAGCATGATCAGTAAGTCATGAGATGGAATAATCAATTTAAATTACAGATTTGAAAATAATTTTTATGCATATGATGCGTATGGTGATGATCATGGATGGATCCTTTGAATGTGCTGAAATATTCTGCGATGTTCTATGATGCATGTTATTTTAATTTTTCAGATGCCTACGTGCATCTTAAATTCATGTATTAGAGACCTGCGTGTCTCATGAAAAAGGATTGTAATTTATTATTATTTTTATTTAATTTTTAAAGCAATCTAGGATGTAATTTGTGATGTGTGTTGCACGTCGATGGTCGATCGATATGTACATCAACAAGCTCAACATGCGCGGATCATGATCAAGGGTTGATTGAAGATGGATCAAGGAGTTGATCACAACTGGACCTAAAGGATCAAGATCGAGTCAAGAGTTGAAGACGATCAAACCAATTGACGTGCACATGCTTGTAAAATGACCCCATCCTGGATCCATGATCATCACCATTTAATTTTATTTTGATAAATGCCTGGATGTTTAATGCTTATGTCTACGCGGGTAGATTTATATTTGCATGAGATATGAATACACGATCGAGTGAGACCGAATTATAAACCTCCCTAATTAGTCGATGGTGAACCAACATGAGTTAGTCATATTAGATTAATTGATCTAATTGGTGTCTAGGCAAGCCTAAAATGTGGTTATTTAATTAGGACCTTACTCTCCGAGTAAGGGGAGCCTCCCACCTGCTTACCTGGCCAATTGTTCGATTACCTCTTATGAAGAACTCAAGTTGCAAACACTAAGACATGATTATGCAATATTAAGTCCATAGGTCTTCCACCGTAGTAGAGCTGCTAAAGTCTTTCCGGTGTTGATTTGTCTCGGCTAGACACAGTGGGCAAGTTGCATCGGAGGACTGGACCTCTCTATTAGACATGAGATGTTGTGGGGTAAAGGTGGGGTTGAGCACCAATAACTGTTAGGTGAGGACCCAATGACGACTTTATTTCTACGGTTATACAGTGGGTCTGACTTAACTAAGTAATGGGGTCAATAACTATTAGGTGAGGTCTTCATCACTTAGAGACCAAGTACCACTGTAATATGCTTGAGAAGCATTGTACAAGAGTTGTACACTAATCCATTTATATGTCACCAATAACTGTTAGGTGAGGCGGCATGTAAATCGGTGAGACCACAGTACCTACTAGAAATTCTAGTCGCGTAGGATTTTTGTTTCTCCATCAGGAGAGTATGAGAGATTCGAGAAAATAGTGGAAACATATTTGTTTTAAAAGTTCCTAGAACAAATTAAGTTCAAGTATAAAGTCTAACTAGAATCTTTACTCTCTACAGATCACAATGTCAGCTTCAAACCCTTTGATCCGTATTCTTGAAACCAACCGACTGACTGGAACCAATTACAAAGACTGGCTGAGAAATCTCAAAATAGTTCTGAGTTGTGAGAAATTAGGGTATGTGCTCGAGAGTGACATCCCCAGGTTACCATCACGTCCGACCGATGATCAGCGTGAGATGCATGAAAAATGGACGGACGATGATATTAAAGTCAAGTACTACATTATGGCATCCATGACTAATAAACTTTAATGCCAGCATGAGAACATGAAGACTGCTAGGGAAATATTGACTCATCTGCAAGAGTTGTATGGTGAGCAGAGCCGCACTGCATGCTTTGAAGTATCCAAGAGGATTTTCAAGGCAAAAATGAGCGAAGGGCAGTCTGTCTATGATTACTGTCTCTCTATGATCAAGGACCTAAAGGAGCTTAAGAAGCTCGGTATGACCATGCATATGGAACTGCAGATAGCTGATCCTGCAATCCCTTTCTGATTCATTTGGTCAGTTTATAGTAAACTACCATATGAAAAAAATTGAATGCACGAAAACTGAACTACTGAATATGATGGTAGCTGCTGAGGGAGCCTTGAAAGGTTCAAGGGGCTCTGTTCTGGCTGCTGAGCTGACTTTTGGTTCTAAGAGAAAGTTTACTTGGAAGAAAAAGAAGCCTATAAAGAAGTAGAAGAAAGACAAGAAGCCTAAGAGAAAGTTCATAAGAAAAAGGCTAATGACATGTAAAAATGTTTCCACTGTAATGTCGATGGCCACTGAAAAAGGAACTGCCCTTCATATCTCGAGAGCCTGAAGAACAAAAAGGCAGACACACCTTCTGAAGGTATGTTAGACTTGCTCGTAATTGAAACTAACCTTACGGTTTCTTCTACTTCTAGTTGGATTATAGATTCTGGTTCTAGGGCTCATTTGTGCACTACTATGAAGGGTTTAAAGGAAAGTAGGAGGCTGGCGGAAGGTGCAGTAACTCTTCGGGTTGGCAACGCGGCAAGAGTTGCTGCTGTAGCTGTGGGCACCTATCCTCTGCGATTACCGTCTGGGTTTAGTTTATTGCTTAGAGACTGTTATTATGTCCCTGCTGCTAGCAGGAATTTGATTTCTGTTTCATGTTTAGCACAGGATGATCATGTTATGACATTTGACAAAGACTGCTGTTCTATTTATTTCAGAAATAAATTAGTTGCACGTGGTTTCATGATTGACAGTCTCTATCACTTGCATATTGATGTGTCCGTGAATGTGTCTGAGCAAGTTGTGAGTGCCATAGGATCTAAAAGATCAAGAGATGAGATAAATTAGAAGTATTTGTGGCATCTCAGGCTTGGCCATATTGGAGAGGACAGAATGAACAAAATGGAGAAAGATGGGCTTCTCGGCCCATTGATTTTCGAGTCATATCCAGTTTGTGAGTCTTGTCTTTAAGAAAAAATGGCTAGATTGCCCTTTATAGGACATGGAGAGAGGACCACTGAAATACTTACCCTGGTACACACTGATGTGTGTGGCCCATTTGATGTGTCAGCCAGAGATCGTTATTCGTACTTCATTATCTTTACCGATGACTATTCACGATATGGGTATGTATATCTTATGAGATACAAATCTGAATCTTTTGAAAAGTTCAAAGAATTCAGAAATGAAGTAGAAAAACAGACTGAAAATACCCTTAAGGTTCTTCGATCAGATCGAGGAGGAGAATACCTTAGTAGAGAATTTCGTGATTATCTCAAGGATAATGGCATAGTCTCATAATGGATGCCTCTGGATACACCTCAACTCAACGGGGTGTCAGAAAGGAGGAATCAAACTCTATTGGATATGGCACGATCCATGATGAGCTTCACAGATCTGCCTATGTTTCTTTGGGGAGATGCCTTATTATCTGCGATTTATTTACTAAATAGAGTTTCCTCTAAATCCGTTCCTACCACACCGTATGAGATATGGCATGGTAAGAAGCCGAGTCTTGGTCATCTCAAGATTTGGGGATGTCCTGCCCACGTCAAGCGACAACAGGCGGACAAGTTAGAGCCTAGGACCATGAGTGCTCGTTTCATAGGATATCCTAAAGAGTCATTAGGATACAATTTTTACGTCTTAGAGGATCACGATGTGTTTGTGAGCCGACATGTCATCTTCTTGGAAAAACAGTTTATCCTTGATAGAGGCAGTGGGAGGAAAATTGAGCTTGAAGAGAAAGTCTCTGAAAAGCAACGAGTAATGGATCCTATAGAACCTATCACATAGAGCCAGTACACGTTGAACCTCCTCCACCTCATAGATCAAGTAGGGTCTTCCATCCTCCTGATAGATACTTAGGTATACTAATAGAGGATACTGAGATTCCTCATGGGAGATAGAAAACATGTACAGGATCCCAATATCTACAATGAGGCGATATCAGATATCGATTCCGAGAAATGGCTGGAAGCCATGAAGTCAGAGATAGACTCCATGTATTCCAACCAAGTCTGGACCTTAATAGATCCACCAGAACGTATAGTACCTATTGGATGCAAATGGATCTATAAAAGGAAGATAGGTTCGGATAGAAAGGTAGAGACCTATAAGGCAAGGCTAGTGGCGAAAGGGTATAGTCAGCCCGAAGGCATTGACTATCAGGAGACCTTTTCACCTGTAGCCATGCTAAAATCCATTCGAATATTGCTTGCCATTACAGTATTTCATGATTACGAAATATGGCAGATGGATGTAAAAACTGCTTTCCTAAATAGATATCTTGATGAAGATATCTATATGGGACAGCCTTTGGGTTTCACTTTCAGTGATGGTGATCACAAGGTCTGCAAGCTGCAAAGGTCCATCTATGGACTAAAGCAAGCATCTCGGAGTTGGAACACTCGTTTCAATGATGCAATCAAATCGTTTGATTTCACCAAAAACGAAGAGGAACCGTGTGTTTACAAGAAGGTTAATGGGAGTGCTATCGTGTTTCTCGTACTGTACGTGGATGACATCCTCCTAATAGGGAATGATATTCCTATGCTAACCTCGGTCAAGGTCTGGTTATCAAAAGAGTTCTCCATGAAAGACCGTGGGGAAGCATCCTACATTTTGGAAATTAAGGTCTATAGAGATAGATCTAAAAAGATGCTTAGCCTATCACAGAAGATGTACATAGAGGAGGTACTGAAGAGGTTCAGTATGGAAAACTCCAATAGGGGTCTATTATCCCTTAGGCATGGGATTCATCTCTCTAAGAAGATGTGTCCCAACACATCTGAAGAGATTCAACGCATGAGCAAGATTCCTTATGCTTCGGCAATAGGGAGCCTTATGTATGCCATGCTGTGTACATGACCTGATATAGCCCTTGCTGTGAGTGTCACTCGCAGATATCAGTCGAATTCAGGTAAAGAGCACTGAACAGCTGTGAAGAACATTCTTAAGTACTTGAGAAGAACTAAAAATTTCTTCTTGGTTTTTGGAGGATCATCAGAGTTAAAGATAGAAGGATACACAGATTCAAATTTCATGACTGATATTGATGATAGAAAGTCTACATCTGAATATATGTTCTTGTGCAATGGTGGTACGATAAATTGGAAGAGTTCCAAACAATCGATCATTGCTGATTCTACCATGGAAGCTGAGTATATTGCTGCCTCTGAAGCTGCAAAAGAAGCCTTCTGGTTCAAGAAATTCATTGCAGAGCTAGATGTAATGCCATCAGATGCCATCACACTCTACTGCGATAATAATGGCACCATAGCTCTTGCTAAGGAGCCTAGGTCTCATCAGAAGTCCAAGCACATAGAGCGGCGCTTTCACCTCATACGCGACTACCTCGAAAAGAAATATATCGAGATGCAGAGAGTAGACTCCACGGACAACGTGGCGGACCCACTCACTAAGCAGTTAAATCAGCAGAAGACTGAAGCCCACCTTGAGAAGATGAGACTTAGATATATGACTGATTGGCTTTAGTGCAAGTGGGAGATTATTAGATGTATGCCCTAGAAGCCAATCTGGCGGACACATTATTAATTATGGAACATAAAATTATACTTGTCTTTATTATTATTGAATAATAAATGGGCACCTTTTCATTCATATTGTTTATGTGTCTATGAATCATCCAAGAAATTAATAAGATGATGATACATATTCTCAAGAGTTGAGAATTTGAGCCATGTATCATTAGTGATTAATTTCTAAATGCTCCTGATCAATGGATCATCACGAGGACGGTGATCGATCCGATCAGTGCACAGATCGCTTTCCTTATGGATGGACGAGACTTGAGTCCATAGTGTAGGAACACTGAAGTGATAGTGCAGGTGCTTGTTAGAGAACAAGGGTACTGAGCGTGACCAAGACAAGAAGTCACTTGGATGTCTATCCACTCGTTAGTGACTTGCTTGATGTTGCAGTAGTGTGGCTGGTCTTTTGACCTACGGTGCTTCGGCTATTCACAGTGAGGTTATCGTAGTTTGACTGCACATATACATAGTCTCTAGTCATATGGGTCCTTGTTGTGTAGATTGGCTGTAGTAGGTTCACTGTAGGAGTAGGGTATGCACTTACATGGAATCTATCAACCTTGATAGATGAGGAGAAATCCTATGTAATTTATAAGACGGAGTTCTAAGACCTTGGCCAGGGTAGAATATATAGTGGAAAAGAGTTTTCTACTCTCGAACTCAAGTTGAATAAATCTAGACATATAACAGACGACGGAGTTTGACGAGTTATTCATGACCTCCGGTCTGTAGAGATCCACGATAAAAGCACTGTATCATACGAGAACTGCACCTAAAGGTTCATCATTCTATTCTGCTGGGTGGCTACTACATACTGCTAGGTGTCACTAGTGGATGGTGAGACTCATAGGGATCATCTTGATAGTCGATAATTCCTGGTGAGTTGAGTTGAAATTGTTTCAACCCATTGAAAGGAGTTTTCAATGATATTATGATAGAGATCGCAATATATCTCACTACCAGTCAGAATAGAACCTATGGGGTCACACACATTAGAGGTATTGACCGATCCGATGGTTGAATGTGATTAGGAATCATAAATAATCAATTAGATTGATAAATGGATAACCTGCTAAGAGTTAGTGATTGGAAGAAGGAACAATTGCAATCGGATTGCAATTTAATTTAATTAATTGGATTTAATTAATTAGACTTGATCATGAGTCCTACTTGGAGTAGGATCCTTGGAGTCCTAATTGGATTAGAATTTCAAGTTAAATTAAAGTCCTACTTGGAGTAGGATTTCTTTAGTCTTAATTGTCTTAGGGCTGAAATTTGAACAAGTCCTGATTAGATTAGGATTTTCTTAAGTCCTAATTAATTTTAAATTTAATCTAATTAATTTTATGACTCCTGATTGGATTAGGATTGAAGAGTTCAATAGAGTCATGGTTCAATTAAATTCTAATTAGATTAGGATAAGGAGGAAATTGAAATGGGTTCATATAAATCCTATTTTGAATAGGATTGGACTCATGAAATGAACCCAAATTAAATCACCCTTTAATTTGATTAAATGGTGGATTTAATTGGACTTGAGGGAGAGGCCCACGCCCCTCCCCTTGGTGCTTGCGTGAGAAGAAAAGGAGGGGGCTACGCCTCTCCTTGCTTGCCACCTAAAGGGATAAGAATGAGTTCCTTAAAAATAGGAACTCATCTTTATCCCTTAAGGCATTAAAAGAGCATGGGAATTTTGGCCACTATTCAAGGTTTTTCCTCCTCATTCCAACCGTGAGCATCCTCCTCCATCTTCCTCCTTTGAGCCGCAATCAAGAGAAGAAAAAGGAAAGCCTAGGATGCCCTCTTCCTTCTTCATCTTAGTTCAAAAAGAAGGAAAAGAAAAAGGCTGCGCAGAGGCATTCAATCTTCTTCCTTGGTTCTTCCTTCTTACTATTCCTCTCAAGCCAATCAAAGATTGATTTAAATGAGAGGACTTCAGCCATCAATAGCCTTCTCTGCAAGGGAGCTAGCACCCCGGGGAGATCCAAAGGCTTCGATCGACTCATTACTTCGTGTAGATACCCGTAGAGGCCGGACGCGTGTGCGGCTTCCACTGAGCCTTGATCAAATACCACGTAAATCAGATTTGGAGAGACCATCTAGCCGCGCAAGGTGAAGATCTGATCTTCTTAATGATTTTAAAATGGTTTAAAATAATTTAATTCTAATCTATCTACAAACGAAAGGTTTTAAAACACGTTCATGCGATGAACGGATCCTGCATATGTTTTTCCGCTGCAATCTGAAAATTATTTCAAAATTTTTATGGCATATGAGGGATGCTAAAAATAGACCCCTTTTGGAGTTTTCCATGCTGAACCTTTTCAGCACCTCCTCTATGTATATTTTTTGTGATAGGCCAAGCATCCTCTTAGATCTATCTCTATAGACCTTAATCCCCAAAATGTAGGATGCTTCTCCAAGGTCTTTCTGTTGGGAATTGTATCCTAAATGTCAATCGTCAGCATGTTGATGATTGAATTTTGTAATTGAATTAACAAATCAATAAAGTATTTTTTGGCATTATTCATCATTTTACATCTTCAAATGGACTCTTATATGATGAAGTCCTTAGGACTTATTAATGATAAATGAGGATTTATCTTCGAGTCCATAAACTAGTTCGCGACCAAATGATATGTTGTTACAAGGACGACAGTATTATCAAGATTAGGTCGTTGTGTGACATATACGTTGGTTGTCCTCTTAATCGAGAAGTGTGGAGACACTGGTATGCCACATAGGTGAAGTGTAGGAGTACATTTCACTGAACGTGACCAATTCTAAAATGCTCTACTGTCAAAAGATGTTCCGAGTGGATATGGGTATAAATTTGGCCCTCTGACCTGAGACCGCAACCTGTGACTAACAAGCAACTCATTGTACTTTGGTACCGGACTATCTGAATTTTTAATTCATTGACGGAAGGTCACTGGGTGCAGTCAAGTACTTGCGTAGTCAGTTGTGAGTCGAGATGGAATTGACCCCTCCTGAAAATAGGAGATAATGTCTTGTGATTAATTTAGCAAAATCTTGGCCAGGGTAATCCCAGTGAGGAGTCACAGGATATCTAAAGTTAATCACATAATGGATGTACTAATTATAGGGCTGACAGTGAGCTCTAAGTCATCCTGGCATTAGGAGTCAAAGGGATTGAATTATACAGTAACCATAGTTCAGGGTTCCAAAATATTTGCTTCGCATATATTCGGCTTATCCGGACGTCGGGTACCATTGCTAGATGGTCACATCGATTAGTGTAGGAAGTCGTTCCTATACTACCGGCTTAGGTTCAAACCTATGAGGTCACACACATAGAAGATTCTTGATTGATCAAGAAGGCTGATAAATGATTAAGAATCATTCAGGGATAATTTGGTCAATTCGATTGGCAAATTATCTTATAAAATAATCAAAGCAATTATCGAAGGATTAATTAGTAATTAGATTGCTAATAAACTCAATTAGATTGAGTAATTAGACTAAAGATGAGCTAAATTGAATTAGATTCAATTCTGGGCTCAATCAGAATTTTTGACCTGATTGGATTAGGTCTGAATCAAAAGGACTTAGGTTGACCAAATTAAATTAGATTAAATTTGTTCTTACTTAGGAATTGACCTAATTGGATTAGATTCAACACATGGTAATTGGATCATTCTAATTGTTAGTATTTAATTAAATTAAATGGGTTTGATCTGAAACTGTTCGGATCTTAAAATTCACTTGTCACATATCCATGCATGGCACCATAAATTAATTTTTAATATGATTAAAAATTAATTTAATTTATTTATTGGTGCAATGGGATACTTGGCAACATCAGAGACCTCTTTCATCATTAGATGGGTCAAAATGGAGAGATACATTCATGAAAAGAATTGGATAAGATCAAATTCTCTCTCTTCATGACATATGTCATCCTTATCTTTATCTCACTTCTAATTAAGGTTGAATTTCGAATTTAATCACCACAAAATCACCACGTGACCCTCTAATCTGATTGGGGGCATGGGAATTTTGAAATTGAAAGAGGGAAGTGGCAACATGATGAATGGTTTAGATTAGATCAAGCTTTATCATGTAATGGCGCATGAACTTGAATTTTGAATTCAAAATTCAAAATCCCACAAAATCCTCCCCAAATATGGGATGGTTGGCATGAAGTTAGGGGGGATAGCAACATTAAAAGGACCTCCATCAGCTGGTGGTCAAATTCAAGAAAAAAAGAGAGAAAAAGAAGAAGAAAAAAGGGAAAAGAAAAGAGAGGAACCCTAGTTCATGCATGAAAAAATTCTGCATTCAATCTAGCCGATTTCTTCCTCCTCTAAGTCCATCGCGCCATTAGTGTTAGGGGTCCCTGATAAGAGTCTTTAGATCAGATCTAAGTCCTCTTCAATCCCTCCAAACCTTTCCTCTAAGTTCTTCCAAGAAGGCGGTTCAAAAGTTGATAGCGTTGGGAAGATCAAATTTCAACCTCAAAAAATTCTGCGCAAGCTAGCACTTCCGCAGGATTGGATCTCTTCAAGAACTTCGCGTGTACTTCTCGTAGAGGCCATTTGTGTGCGTGGCTGCGAAGTCAAGGATTAGATCGACAACTTTCATCCATCATTGAGGATGATAGTGTTATTTTGATGATTAACACAACCATTGAGAAAATATCTAATTAAATACTACAAGTTAACATGATACATCATTACTGAGTTCGACACTCTCGATACATTAGAAGAATGAGATTAAGATGTCTTTCAATGATTAACAATGAGATAAAATTTGCGATAGAAAAGGGATAGTGAATTCTAAATTCTAATTCAGCAAAGTTTCAAGTGAAACGTACTCTTAAGGGCACAATAGTCATTTTCATTGTTAAGAGTATGTAGGACTACCATGGCATACATTCAAAATTGCTTGAAGTATATTTCATTGATTGTATGGATGAATCTAACCTTAAGATGCAGCAAAGAGTGGAATGAGTCGACCCCAAGAAAGGTGGAGTCGACCCCGGCACATCATGGAACCATCAGGCACAGCTCTGCGAAAATGGCACGGATAAACAGTAGTGGAGTCGACCCCAAGCATGCTTGAGTCGACCCCATCTTCAAGCCTCAAGAAAATAAGTCTCTGGAATTTACTGAGAGGGCCAACTCCAACCTTCTTTGAGCCAACCCCAGATGGAGCCGACCCCAGGAATGCTTGAGTCGACCCCAATGGAGTCGACCCCAACTGAACATGAGTCGACCCCAAGGTTGTGTCGTTCAAAACTGTCTCTGAAATTCCTTAGAGAATCGACCCCAATGGAACTTGAGTCGACCCCACTGTACCTTGAGTCGACCCCAGTAAAAAATAGCTGAAATATAAGGTTCTGTGTTTCCTGAGAGGGCCGACCCCAATGTAGCAGGAGTCGACTTCAGTGAAAGTTGGGTCGACCCCAGTGAAAGTTGAGTCGACCCCAAGTATAATGAACAGTGGTTTGAGTCGACCCAAAAAAAGTTTGGGTCGACCCCAGCATGGGCAGAAGCATAACGACTAGTTTTGCAGAAGTACTTTTTGACCTTCCAACAGCAAGTAACGGCTAGTTTTTGAAATCTAACCAATGGGAGGTGTCCAATGGATGAGGAAAACTCTTTAAAGTGACACTATTCATCAGAGAAGACATCCTTTTGCAAAATATCAAAGCTTACACAAGAAAGACAAGAGCCCTAATTTTCTTCATCCAAGTGCTTCATTCGAAGAGCCAAAAGGAAGTGATTGAGCAGATTCTAAGAAACGTTAAGAGCTCCATCAATCCTTGAAGAATGAAGCAATCTTGACAAAGAAAAGAGAAGTCTCATCAAAGCGATAACTATATTCTAAACTCTTCTTTGTAGCTCATAGTTGTTATATTTGCTCATCTAGGAGTTTCAACTTTCTTCTTGTTCTTAATCACCTTGTAAAGGTTTGTTGGTGAGCCCGTAAAACCAACGGTGTAGGTTTGTTGGTAAACCCGTAAAATCAACTGTGAAGGTTTGTTGGTGAGCCCGTAAAACCAACATAGATTTTTGGTGATCCCGGAAAACCAAAGTGTAAAGATTTTTGGATTGTGAGCCCAAAAAATAATCCAACTGTAATCCGCGGAATTATAGTGAATTTCCAAGGGGTCGCTTGGAGAGTGGACGTAGGTGCTTAGGAGAGCACCGAACCACTATACTTCTTGTGTGTTTGCATTGTGTATTGTTTTAACTTCACTCACTCATCAATTGACTCAACTAAGGTAGTAAAAATTTAGAGAAACCAATTCACCCCCCTCCTGGCTTGTCACCTTGGGCAATAAGTGGTATCAGAGCAAGGTGCTCTCATAGTATTTGCTGATCCCACAATCAAGAGACAGAAATCATGACAACCTAAGTAGGATATTCTATGAGCGAGGGGCAATCCACAAATAGACCTCCTCTATTTAATGGCACTAATTACACTTACTGGAAAGCTAGGATGAGGATATTCATTCAAGCTCTAGACTATGAATTGTGGAATATCATAACTAGAGGACCACACAACCACAATTAGTATAGAGGGCACAATCATTTCCAAACCAGAAATGGATTGGAATGAGAGTGATAGAAGACTAGCACAACTAAATGCTAAAGCAATTAATGTACTTTACTGTTCACTAGAGGTAAGTAAATTCAATAGAATATCTACTTGCATCTCCGCGAAAGAAATTTGGGATAAATTGGAGGTCACACATGAAGGAACTAATCAAGTCAAGGAGTCAAAAATAAATATATTAGTACATAAGTATGAGTTGTTTAAAATGGAATCCACTGAGTTCATAACTGAAATGTTTACTCGATTCACGGAAATCATAAATGGGCTAAAGAGCTTAGAAAAGTCTTATACTAACTCTGAACTAGTGCGAAAAATTCTCAGGTCTCTACCAAGAGTTTGAGAGGCCAAGGTAACTGCAATTTAAGAAGCAAAGGATCTCAATACACTGCAATTGGAAGAACTTCTAGGATCACTCATGATCCATGAGTTGACCATGAGGCAAAATTCAGAAGATGAGGTCAAGAAAAGAAAGACCATTGCCTTGAAGTCTACCACTCCAAAATAGAAAACTGAATCAGAAGAATCTGATGATGAGGAGGAATATGATGGAGAAAGAATGGCTATGCTTGCAAGAAAATTCAAAAAATTTATGAGAGAAAAGAAAAAATTTTATAAAAGAAAGCCCTTCCTCAAAGGTAGCTCAAGCAAGAAAAAGGATAAGGACAAAGAAAAGGAAAGGAAAACACCAATTTGCTATGAGTGTAACAAGCCCGGGCATTTCAAGATAGATTGTCCGGAATTGAAATGGATGGCAAGAAAACTTAAGAAGAGGAACCTCATAGTTGAATGGAGTGAAAGTGAGGAGTCAAGTTCGGAAGAGGAAGATCAACAAGAGATGGCCCAAATCTGCTACATGGCCAATGACGATGAGATAGATTCTGAACTTGAATGTGATTTTACAGTAGAAGAGTTACATGATGCATTTTTAGAACTCATGGACGAACACAAGAAATTAATCAATAAAAATAAAGTTCTAAAAGATGAAAATCAATCTCTTATCAAAGAAAAGCTAAAACTATCTAATGACTATGAAACATTAAGTAGGAGATTCACCAATGAAACCAAAAGTCAAATTGCTGAAAATGTCAAGTTAAAAAAAGATGCAGAAAATTACAAATCCTTAGTGGACAAGTTTATACTTAGCTAAACTAAATTAAATATGATTCTTGATAGTCAAAAAGCTGTATATGATGAAGCTGGGTTAGGATATAAAATAAATAGAAAACAAAAATACTTAAAGAACATATTTGTGAAAGCCAAAAATGAAAATATAACTTGTCATTGCTGCAATAAAGTAGGACATAAAGCATATGAATGTAATTATAGAAAGTCTAGCTATAACAAATTGAGTGATAATTATAAGCTAAAATTCAAGAAAATTTGGATTCCAAAAGAAACATCAAGTACTAATCCTAAAGGGCCCAACATAGTTTGGGTACCTTAAGCATATTCTTGATCTTGATTGCAGGGGTGTCTTGCAGCTAATAAGGTGGATAAACGATGGTATCTAGATAGCGGCTGTTCAAGACACATAACAGGTGACGTAGAACAATTTGTCATCTTAGAATCTAAGAAGGGTGGAGTGGTAACCTATGGAGACAATGGAAAAGGACTTATCATTGAAAAGGGTAAAATTTATATTACTCCATCCACCTTTATAGAAAATATTTTATTAGTTAATGGTCTGAAACATAACCTACTTAGCATAAGTCAATTTTGTGATAAAGGTCTTAAAGTCACATTTGAAGCCTCAGTATGCATAATCACAAATTCTAAAGATAATAGCATTGTACTTATAGGACAAAGGCAGAAAAATATTTACATGGAAGATCTTCATGATTTAGGCAAGAAAAATGGATTATGTTTAATTACTAATGAAGAAAGTAAAAATGAAATAAATTGGCTTTGGCATCATAGACTAGGACATGCTAGGATGGACTTAATATCAAAACTAGTCAAGAAGGATTTGATAAAAGATGTGCCAAAATTGATCTTTGAAAAGGACAAAATCTATGGACTATGCTCATTAGGAAAGCAAACAAAATCATCCTTCAAATCAAAGAATATAGTATCAACCACTAGACCTTTTGAACTCATACACATGGATCTATTTGGACCTACTAGAACCATGAGTCTAGGAGGAAAGAAGTATAGACTAGTTATAGTAGATGATTTCTCAAAATATACATGGGTTTCATTTCTTGCACATAAGAATGAAGCATTTTTAGAATTCTTGAAATACTATAAAAATATCATAACTGAAAAGAAGCTCATCTTAAAAGCAATTCGAAGTGATCATAGAACTGAATTTGAAAATTAATACTTTGAAGAATTTTGTAATGAAAATGTTGGCCAAGAAGACAACCCAAGAGGGGGGGGGGTGAATTGGATTTTAAGTGATTATTACAAATAAAAACTTAATGAGTAACTAATTAAACCTTATTGCAAGCGGATTAATTAGTTTGCTATATGTAGTGAATGAAGGGGATGGAGGAGACAATGAACCAATCACAAACACAAGAGATTTTATAGTGGTTTGGAGCTAACCCTTGCTCGTACGTCCACTCCCCAAGCTTCACTTGGGAGTTCACTATAATCTCTCGGATTACAGCCGGTTGTTTTACAAGCTCACAATCCAACTTGTTGTTTTACGAGATCACAACGAACTCGGTCGGTTTTCACAGGCTCACCGACTAGAACCACCCGATTGTTTTTCCGGGATCATAATCGACCCTTACACCGTTGGTTTTACCTTCGGCTCACCAACCAACCTTAACACCCTTGATTCAATTCCCTGATTGACTCAAGTAAGAGAAACAGTTTGGAAAGAGTACAAGGATAGCTTCTTAAAAAGCAAATATGAACAATATGAATAAAGTAGAGTTAGAAGCCCTCAAACAGATTTTTGGAAGGGGAAGAAGGGGCTTCTTGAACTCTGAGACTCCTCTTTGAGTGTACTGAAGATTTGCTGTCAGAAGGGGAGCCTTGAATGCGAGGAAAGCGTTTGTAGGATGGAGTTCAATGCACTTCTTCCTTCTTTCTCTTGTATTTACTCTTGAGAGCCTTTGGTAGGTGGAAATCACTTTTTCTTTGAATGGAATCTCTCTCTTGATATCTATTACTGTTCACTCTAGCTATTTAAGCAGTCCACTTTGAAAACTAGCCGTTAGACACCAATTTAGAGCCGTTCTGCACATTCTGCAACTCCTGACAATGTGTCCGTTGGGATCGAAGTCGACTTGCTCGATCTGGAGTCGACTCGGCTGTTGCTGGATTCGACTCATGCTTTACTGGAGACGACTCACCCACTATTCAGGATTTGAATTAAAGTGTTGTCCCGTTCTGGAGTCGACTCGGCCAAACTTGGAGTCGACTTATGTTGCCCAGATAGACAACCCAAGAGGGGGGGTGAATTGGGTTTTAAAATAATTTTGCAATTAAAACGTTGTGGATGACTAATTAATGCTTTACCAAGATGATTAATTAATTGCTATGTGCTGTGAATGAAATGAGAGTAAAAGAAAGAGACAAACAATCACAAACACAAGGCTTTTATAGTGGTTCGGAGCTAACCCTTGCTCCTACGTCCACTCTCCAAGTCTCACTTGGGAATTCACTATAACCCCTTGGATTACAGCCGGTTGTTTCACAAGCTCACAACCAAACTTGTTGTTTTACGAGCTCACAACGAACTCGGTCGGTTTTCCCTGGCTCACCGACTAGAACCACCCTGATTGTTTTTCCGGGATCACAATCGAACCCTTACACGTTGGTTTTACACTCGGCTCACCAACCAACCTCTACACCCTTGATTCAATCCCCCGATTGAACCAAGCAAAGACAAGATGGAAATAATGACAACAAACAGAAAAACAGAGCTTCTCAAAAGCAGATAAATAACAATATAAACTAGAGAGAAGTTAAGAGCCCTCAAACACGTTTGAGTTGGAGTAGAGTAAGGCTTCTTGAACTTCAGGTCTCCTCTTGAATGTCTGGTCGACTTGAATGCAGGAAGAGATCTCTTTCAATGTTTGGGAAGAGGTAGTTGGATGGAGTTACGGCGCTCTTCCCTCTTTTCGTTGAAAAACCACTTGCAGAGAATGAATGCTTGATTTCTTTGAATGGAATGGTAGTTCTCTGCCTTGCTACAGTCCTCTGTGGCTATTTAAGCCATCCCCCACGGAAACTAGCCGTTAGACACCTTTTTCTGCCCGTTCTGCACACTCTGCACAACCTGACAATATGTCTGTTGGGGGTCGGAGTCGACTCGCGCGATCAGGAGTCGACTCGGCTGTAACGGGAGTCGACTCATGCTTTTCTGGAGTCGATTCGGCAACTGTTCCGGATTTGAATTAAAGTAGCCTCTTCGACTGGGAGTCGACTCGTCTTGACCCGGAGTCGACTCGCCAACTTCTGGAGCTGACTTGGCATTTTCGGAGTCGGCTCATCTCATGAAATCCATGGAGCTAATTTTCAACTTGGCCCACTCGAGTCGACTCGACAATCCTGGGAGTCGACTCGGCGCTCAGAGCCCGAACTCTCGATCTTCTGTCTTTTGGCTCGTCCAGTCTTGGAGTCGACTCGGACTGTTCTGGAGTCGACTCGGCTCTCAGTTTCCGAAACATGGCCTTCTGCCTTTTTGGTGTAGCGCTGCCTTGGGGTCGACTCGAGCTGTCTGGGAGTCGACTCGGCTCTCAGAGATAGTAAATCGGTCTTCTGTCTTTTTGGGGTCGCGCTGTCTCGGAGTCGACTCGCGCATTGCGGGAGTCGACTCGAATCTCAGAGTCCGAAAACTGCTCTCTGACTTTTGCCTTGTGAACCACTGAGAGTCGACTCTCACTTTCTTTGGAGTCGACCTACCAACCATCGGAGTCGACTCGCGTTCCACAGGAGTCGACTCGAATCTCAGGGTTGAAATTCGCTCTCTGACTTTTCTGTCTGTAACTCCTTGGAGTCGACTCATACTACTCCGGAGTCGACTCGGTAAACATCGGAGTCGACTCGCGCACTTTAGGAGTCGACTCGCTGACAGGTTTTGAGTTGATGCTTTCTGCTCGTCTGTCTGTTCTCAGTCGGAGTCGACTCGTAATGATCCGGAGTCGACTCGAGCCCGTGCCAGTGATTCTGATACGCTTGGAGTCGACTCGTAATACTCCGGAGTCGACTCGAGTCTCAGACTTTGGTTCAAACTGACTTCTTAACTTATCCAAAATATTATGAACCAAGTCTAGAAACACTTTAGACAAGATTTTCACTGAAACACTCAATTGAATTCATTAGTAAACAAGAGATATACTCAGATGCTTTGAGCTCATCAAAATCAAATAGGGTTATGATCAATCACTCCACAATCTCCCCCTTTTTGATGATGACAAAACATTGAGTATATGTAAAGTGAATTGCTCAATAAACAAGGAAATAAAATCCATAAATGAATTCAAGTGTCTGGTTATTTAATTTATCCAAGCTTGAAAGGTGTGAAACAATAAATTTTGGAATTAAAGCTCCCCCTTTCATTTGGAATTATATAAGCCTTCATATCATGCAATCAATTGTTTGGCTTATATATATTTAATGATTTAGCTTTCTTAAAAATTCAGATTCTCCCCCTCAACATATGCATTCAACTTTGTTTTGATTCTCTGAATTTTCTTTTAATGCATTGAAGTTTTTGAACTGAAATTTTTGATTTTTAGAGGAAAAATCTGTCAATTTGTTCTTGAGTAGGATTCAGCTAATCTTCGAATATCCCTTGAATAGATTCTGGAGATTACTCCATTAGGAGCCCCAACAGAGAGATAATGAGCCTCGAGGTACCAAATCCACTAAGAACAAATTATGTTTTAATTCTCATTTTGATTCCTTTTATGTTGATTCCATTTACATAACTATTAAGTAATTCTCCCCCTTTTTGTCATCATATCAAAAAGGAGGTAAGCAGAACAAACAATCACTTAGAGATCAAATTGCACACAATTGAAGAGAATATGTCTACTCATTGTATTGATGTGTATGTAAATACATTTGAGAATACAATAAGTAAAGCAAAAAAAAAGAAATACATGTCAAAATAAAGCAAAAAGCAGCTAAGGTCTCCTCGAGGATGTGGCTCCTCCTCTCGAGGATGTGGCTCCTCCTCTCAATCTGTTCTGCTCCATGAGGAGGGTGACCGCATCTGTAACATGCTCGAGCTGAGAGATAATGGACGAAGTGGCCCTGCTATGTGTAGTGGAGAGCTCGGTCACCGACTTCTGAAGTGCGTCCAGCTTGTCGATGAGCACGTTCGACAAGCGCTCGGCCCCCTGAGTAGTGGTGCTCATGTCCTTCCGGATGTCATCGCGCATCTTCCGAGTGATGCTCGTGACCTCACTCATATTGGAGAATTGAGCCTGGATCAGGCTCCGGACGTTGTAAATCTCTTTCTGCACATGGGCCATCATCTCAGTCACGGCTGTCAAGGAAGGGACCAACGCTGACGAAGGTGCAGGAGTGGGAGCAGGCACTGAACCCCGGAGCTCCCGAAGTAGATCATCTCGCAGATCTCGGACAATCTCCTGCCGCAACTCCCGGAGCTGCTCAGGAGCGATCCGGACCTCCATGACCTGAGGAGCTGAGGAGGAGGGTCCGGCTGAGGTGGTAGGAGCAGAAGTGGAGGGAAAGTCAGGATAATCTGAGTCTGGCTCAGGACTAGGGAAATGTCTGGTGGTATTGTGGAGGTGGAAGACTTCCTAACCCAGGTCCCCTCTACCTTCCGAAACCCCATCCTGTGTAGGGTCCCCGGACGCATGCGATTTGTCCATCGCAATGCGCGAGAGGGTTCCCCCTCAGGAATGGGAATCTCGGCCTCCCTAAACAAAAGGGTGAACATCATGCCGTAGGGGAGGGTGAGCCTAGGTCTATCTAGTGGCTCACATAGATATCTATAAATAAGTTTTGGGAAGTTGACTGGGGTGTCCTGGAGAATATAGAACATAAGGGCGAGGTCCCTCTCAGAAACAAAGTCGAAGCGCCCAGTCTTCGGGAAGAGGGACCTAGACAGGATGCTCAGGAGGATCTGCACCTCAACTGGAAGTGAGCTAGCGGATACCTCATCCAAGGGGGACTGGGGTGGATGCCCTAGAATGGCCGTAAGGGCCTCAGTCCTATCCTCAGGGTGTGCGGGTGCCACCCCAACTTGGAGAAGATGGAGGACCTGAGCAATGATATCCTCCGAAATGAATAATGGGACACCGGCTACCGTGCCCTCTATACCCCCATCGCCCCTGTGGACGGTACCGTAGAACTCCCTAACTAGTCCAGGGTATGTGGGGAGATCTAAGGTGAGGAAATACTCTAAGCCCTGGGCCCTAAGTCTCTCTCCTATCGTAAAGCCCTCCCGGGAGAGATAGTCGAAATCGACGTATCTCCCGGTGGAGACCGCCTTCCCGGCGCACGGCCTCGAGGGAACCGCCCTCGGCGGGGAACGAGCCGGAGGTTGTGGCCTCGCGGGATCGTTCCGAGCCTTGGAACGTCGCTCGGTGCCGGTTGCGGGTTGGGGCCTCTTCCGGCTTGGGACAACGGTTTTACGAGGCATGGTCGACCTAGAATGGAGTAAAACGCTAATGGACGGTGAAAGGTCGACGGGAAAAAGCTTAGGGACGGCCGGAGACGATCTAGGAGTCGGCTCTAGGTTTTTGAACAGTGGCGGCGGTGAAAATAAGTGTTTTCTAAACGATGGAGTTAGGGTTAAAAAGTCGGATCCCGACTGCGAGTCGACTCCTCTGAGTCGCGAGTCGACTCGACCTCGAGTCGACTCCAAAATAGGCGCGAGTCGACTCTCCTTATGTGCCTGTTAACCTCGAGTCGACTCCCGTCTGTATGCGAGTCGACTCCCCCTCTGCTGCCATCGATCTCGAGTCGACTCCCGCAAATGCGCGAGTTGACTCCCCCTTACGAGCCGACTCTGAAACTTGCTCGAGTCGTCTCGAACTCTGGCACGCACCTAAAAATCATGCTATATTCGTGCCGAATGAGGGAAAATCACTAAATTATGATCTGATTTGATGATCATTGAAACGAAACTCTATATTAATCACAATCTAATCATCAAAATCAAATGAATTTAGTGGAAAATACCACTAGGATGGATCAATCACTCCTAATCCCCTCCTAAGCACACTAAATCTCTCTTCACTTAGGGGTTTTGTAAAAATGTCAGCTAATTGATCATCAGTACAAACAAATTGTAATGTCACATCACCATTCAGTACATGATCTCTTATGAAGTGATGTCTTATCTCAATATGTTTAGTTCTTGAATGCTGAATTGGATTCTTAGTTAGATTAATGGCACTTGTATTATCACAATTAATGGGTATTTTATCTTGTTTAATGCCATAATCTTCTAATTGTTGTTTGACCCATAAGATTTGAGCACAACAACTCCCGGCTGCAACATATTCAGCTTCAGCAGTAGATAATGCAACCGAGTTTTGTTTCTTGCTAAACCATGAGATTAAGTTTTCTCCTAGAAATTGACAAGACCCGCTGGTATTTTTTCTATCAAGTTTACATCCAGCAAAGTCTGAATCTGTGTATCCTATTAATTTTAGGCTAGATTCTTTAGAATACCATAAACCTATATTCTTAGTTCCTATTAGGTATTTAAAGATTCTCTTAACTGCAATTAGATGTGATTCCTTAGGAATAGACTGATATCTAGCACACATGCAAACACTAAACATGATATCAGGTCTACTTGCAGTAAGATACAATAAAGATCCTATCATACCTCTATATAGTTTCTGATCTACAGATTTACCTGATTCATCTTGGTCTAATTTGCATGATGAGCTCATGGGGGTGCTGATTGACTTGTTCCCCTCCATATCAAACTTTTTAAGCATCTCCTTGATATATTTGGCTTGATTGATGAAGATGCCTCCTTCAGACTGTTTGATTTGAAGCCCGAGGAAGTAGTTCAGCTCTTCCATCATGCTCATCTCAAATTCACTCTGCATCAAATCAGTAAATTCTTCGCAGAGGCGATTGTTAGTAGCACCGAAAATAATATCATCAACGTAAATCTGCACTAATAACATATCTTTGTTTTGCTTTTTCAGAAATAGTGTTGTATCTACATTACCCCTAGAGAACTCATGTTCTAATAGGAATTTGCTAAGACTCTCATACCATGCTCTAGGTGCTTGTTTCAAACCATAAAGTGCTTTGTTCAATTTAGATACATGATTAGGGTATTGATGATTTTCAAAACCAGGAGGTTGTTCTACATATACCTCCTCATTAATATACCCATTTAAAAATGCACTTTTTACATCCATTTGAAATAGTTTGAAGTCCTTAGAGCATGCATATGCTAATAATAATCTAATAGCCTCAAGTCTAGCTACAGGAGCAAAGGTTTCATCAAAATCTATACCTTCTTCTTGATTATATCCCTTTGCTACTAGTCTAGCCTTATTCCTTATGACAATTCCATTTTCATCAAGTTTATTTTTATAAATCCATTTGGTACCTATAATTGGATATTCAGAAGGTCTTTCAACTAGATTCCATACTTTGTTTCTAGTAAATTGGTTTAATTCTTCTTGCATTGCATTTATCCAATTTACATCGTTTTCAGCTTCTTCTATGCGTTTAGGCTCAAAATGTGAAACGAAAGCTAGATGATTGTTTAAGTTCCTAAGGGATGCTCTAGTCCTAATAGGTTGAGACGGATCATCTAGAATTAATTCCTTAGGATGCCCGTGAGCATACCTCCAAGCTTTAGTTAGCCCATGATTTACTATAGTCTCTTGGCTTGATGATGCATCTTCAATTAATTTTTGACTGTTATCTTGTAATGTCATCTCGTCAATCTTTTTTTCAAGAATTTCCGCATCATCATCAAAATTAACTCTCTTACTAGAAGAGATATCACTAGAATCATCGAAGACAACATGTATGGATTCTTCTATAACTAGGTTTCTTTTATTAAAGACTCTATATGCTTTACTAGTTGTAGAGTACCCCAAGAATATGCCCTCATCAGATTTAGAATCAAATTTTCCTAGATTATCTTTCCCATTATTATGAACAAAACACCTACATCCAAAGATATGAAAATAGTTTACCTTTGGTTTTCTGTTTTTCCAAAGTTCATAAGGTGTTTTCTTTATAATAGGTCTCAATAAAACTCTATTTAATATATGACAAGAAGTATTAATGGCTTCTCCCCAAAAGTACTTAGGGAGGTTACTTTCACATAACATGGTTCTAGCCATTTCCTCTAGAGTTCTATTTTTCCTCTCCACAACTCCATTTTGTTGTGGTGTCCTAGGTGAAGAAAAATTGTGTGTTATCCCCTTTTTACTACAAAACTCATCAAATAAATGATTTTCGAATTCGGTACCATGGTCACTTCTAATAGCTATTACTGAAGTATCTCTAGCATTGGTTACTTCTTTATGAAATTTCTTGAAAACTGAAAAAGCTTGATCCTTATGAGCTAAGAACATGACCCAAGTGTATCTAGAATAATCATCTACAATAACTAGACCATATTTATTTCCACCTAGGCTTGTGGTTCTAGTTGGTCCGAATAGGTCCATGTGTAGTAGTTCTAGAGGTCTAGAGGTTGAGACACAATTTATAGATTTAAAGGAGTTCTTTGATTGTTTGCCAAATTGACATGCTTCACATATTTTATTCTTTTCAAACTTTAATTTTGGCAAACCTATCACCGAATCTCTTTTAACTAGTTTAGATATTGTGTCCATGCTTGCATGACCTAACTTACGGTGCCATAACCAACTAGCATCATTGTCCTTAGTTTCATTAACAACTAAGCATGGGTTGTGTTTGGCAAGATCCTCAAGGTCTACAACATACACATTTTCACGTCTTATTCCTTTAAAAACTAAACTATTGTCATTTGGGTTTGTTACGATGCATAGTGATGGTTTAAACATAACATCATAACCTTTATCACATAATTGACTAATGCTTAATAAATTATGCTTAAGACCGTCAACATATCTAACATTATCAATAAAAGTAGAAGGGGTAATTTGTACTTTATCTATACCAATGATGTGACCTTGGTTGTTGTCTCCAAAAGTCACAGCACCTCCCTTCTTAGCTTCAAGGGTGAAGAATTGATCCTTGTCACCCGTCATGTGTCTTGAACAGCCACTATCCAAGTACCAGCAATTTTTGTTGACCTTGGCTGCAAGACACTCCTACACAAGCAGATCATATAATCTTAGGTACCCAAGTTTTCTTAGGTCCTTCATGGTTAGTCATATTGGTTCCTTTTGGAACCCATACCCTTTTAATTTTTCTTTTAGTTTTTCCTTTCCTATAGTCACATACATTTGCTTTATGTCCTACAGTTCCACAACAAAAGCAGGTTACTTTCTTAGTTTTGCTTTCTCCAGCTTTAACAAAGAAGTTACTCAGAAGTTTTTGCTTATTTTTAGGTTTATATCCTAAACCTGCTCTATTGAATACTGCTCGTTGACTATTAAGTATCATATTCAGTTTTTCTGAACTATATGTAAATTTTTCAACCAAGGGTTTGTATTTTTCAAGTTCTTTAGTTAGTGTTTGTTTTTCTGCTTTTAGATCATTCAGTTCTTTTGTGATACTCTCATTTATATGTTTATTGTTTTTGGGTTCTAATGTTTCTTTGTTCAGCCTTTCATTTTCTTTAGTTAAGGTATTATTCTTTTGTATCAAGATTTGGTTGCTTGTTTTAAGTTCTGCATTTTCTTTGGTGATACAATCCTTATCCTTAACTAACTTATCGTATTTATGTAGGTAAGATTGATTAGCTATTTTTAGTTCTTTATTCTTAAGATTTATGGCCTTATATTCAATCATTAATTCATTAAATGCATCATACAATTCATCAAAGGTAAAATCGAGATGCGTGTTGGATGTTACCACATTTTCATTGGCCATGAAACAGAAATTGGCCTTTTCTTCTTGTTCCTCATCCGATGATGAAGATGATGCGTCGGAGTCCGATAAGGTGGTGACAAGGGCTTTCTTCTTCTTATACTTGCTGCCCTTCTTTAGTAAGGGACACTCAGCTCTGATGTGCCCCGGCTTCTTGCACTCATAACACCCAATCCCCTCATTTTCCCTTTCCTTACCTTTATCCTTGCGATAGGAATTTGAGGGGCCTCTCCTTTGATGATAGGACTTCTTGTGGTTGATGAATTTTCTGAACTTGCGCACAAGAAGAGCCTCATCATCATCTCCCTCATGATCTTCTTCTTCACTGCTGCTACTGCAAGACAAATCTTTGTTAGATGATGTAGATTTGAGAGCTATTACCTTTTTCTTATGGGAGGACTCTTCTTCGCTGTGCTGCTTCATTGTTAGCTCGTGAGTCATTAGGGATCCAAGGAGCTCTTCAAGTGGAAGCTTGTTCAAGTCCTTAGCTTCTTGGATTGTCGTCACCTTGGCTTCCCATGACCTTGGTAGACAGCGAAGAATTTTTCTGACAAGATCACTGTTAGTATAGTTTTTGCCAAGGCTTTTTAGGCCATTGACAATGTCAGTAAACCTAGTGAACATGCTAGTGATTGTCTCATTAGAATCCATCTTAAATAGTTCATACTTATGAACTAATATATTTATTTTGGATTCTTTGACTTGATTCGTGCCCTCATGGGTCACTTCAAGTCTGTCCCAAATCTCTTTTGCAGAATTGCAAGTAGAGACTCTATTGAATTCATTCCTATCTAATGCACAGTAAAGCACATTCATTGCTTTAGAATTGAGTTGTGCCTTTCTCATGTCATGTTCATCCCAATCCTTTTCTAGTTTAGGTACAGTGACACCCTCTACATAGATGGATGGGATGTATGGTCCATTTACTACAATGGTCCACATCTCATAGTCTTGGGCTTGGATGAATATTCTCATCCTATCCTTCCAATATGAGTAGTCGGATCCATTAAAGAATGGGGGTCTTTGGGTGGACTGACCCTCAATGTGGGAAGATCCAAATGGGGTTGTCATTTTGATCTTTTACTCTTAGGGTAGAAGAGTTTAGGCTCTGATACCACTTGTTGCCCAGATAGACAACCCAAGAGGGGGGGTGAATTGGGTTTTAAAATAATTTTGCAATTAAAACGTTGTGGATGACTAATTAATGCTTTACCAAGATGATTAATTAATTGCTATGTGCTGTGAATGAAATGAGAATAAAAGAAAGAGACAAACAATCACAAACACAAGGCTTTTATAGTGGTTCGGAGCTAACCCTTGCTCCTACGTCCACTCCCCAAGTCTCACTTGGGAATTCACTATAACCCCTTGGATTACAGCCGGTTGTTTTACAAGCTCACAACCAAACTTGTTGTTTTACGAGCTCACAACGAACTCGGTCGGTTTTCCCTGGCTCATCGACTAGAACCACCCTGATTGTTTTTCCGGGATCACAATCGAACCCTTACACGTTGGTTTTACACTCGGCTCACCAACCAACCTCTACACCCTTGATTCAATCCCCCGATTGAACCAAGCAAAGACAAGATGGAAATAATGACAACAAACAGAAAAACAGAGCTTCTCAAAAGTAGATAAATAACAATATAAACTAGAGAGAAGTTAAGAGCCCTCAAACACGTTTGAGTTGGAGTAGAGTAGGGCTTCTTGAACTTCGGGTCTCCTCTTGAATGTCTGGTCGACTTGAATGCAGGAGGAGATCTCTTTCAATGTTTGGGAAGAGGTAGTTGGATGGAGTTATGGCGCTCTTCCCTCTTTTCGTTGAAAAACCACTTGTAGAGAATGAATGCTTGATTTCTTTGAATGGAATGGTAGTTCTCTGCCTTGCTACAGTCCTCTGTGGCTATTTAAGCCATCCTCCACGGAAACTAGCCGTTAGACACCTTTTTCTGCCCGTTCTGCACACTCTGCACAACCTGACAATATGTCCATTGGGGGTCGCAGTCGACTCACGCGATCAGGAGTCGACTCGGCTGTAGCGGGAGTCGACTCATGCTTTTCTGGAGTCGACTCGGCAACTATTCCGGATTTGAATTAAAGTAGCCTCTTCGACTGGGAGTCGACTCGTCTTGACCCGGAGTCGACTCGCCAACTTCTGGAGCTGACTTGGCATTTTCGGAGTCGGCTCATCTCATGAAATCCATGGAGCTAATTTTCAACTTGGCCCACTCGAGTCGACTCGACAATCCTGGGAGTCGACTCGGCGCTCAGAGCCCGAACTTCCGATCTTCTGTCTTTTGGCTCGTCCAGTCTTGGAGTCGACTCGGACTGTTCTGGAGTCGACTCGGCTCTCAGTTTCCGAAACATGGCCTTCTGCCTTTTTGGTGTAGCGCTACCTTGGGGTCGACTCGAGCTGTCTGGGAGTCGACTCGGCTCTCAGAGAAGTAAATCGGTCTTCTGTCTTTTTGGGGTCGCGCTGTCTCGGAGTCGACTCGCGCATTGCGGGAGTCGACTCGAATCTCAGAGTCCGAAAACTGCTCTCTGACTTTTGCCTTGTGAACCACTGAGAGTCGACTCTCGCTTTCTTTGGAGTCGACCTACCAACCATCGGAGTCGACTCGCGTTCCATAGGAGTCGACTCGAATCTCAGGGTCGAAATTCGCTCTCTGACTTTTCTGTCTGTAACTCCTTGGAGTCGACTCATACTACTCCGGAGTCGACTCGGTAAACATCGGAGTCGACTCGCGCACTTCAGGAGTCGACTCGCTGATAGGTTTTGAGTTGATGCTTTCTGCTCGTCTGTCTGTTCTCAGTCGAAGTCGACTCGTAATGATCCGGAATCGACTCGAGCCCGTGCCAGTGATTCTGATACGCTTGGAGTCGACTCGTAATACTCCGGAGTCGACTCGAGTCTCAGACTTTGGTTCAAACTGACTTCTTAACTTATCCAAAATATTATGAACCAAGTCTAGAAACACTTTAGACAAGATTTTCACTGAAACACTCAATTGAATTCATTAGTAAACAAGAGATATACTCAGATGCTTTGAGCTCATCAAAATCAAATAGGGTTATGATCAATCACTCCACAACTTGCTAGTATCTGGAGATGACTCGGCCCTCTGGAGACAACTCGTTCTCAGGATTCTAGAGATCTTTCTTTCAGGTTTACTCCCTCGAGTCGACTCGGATTCTCTTGAAGTCGACTCGGTTCTCAGAGACCGAAAAATTGATCTTTTGTCTTTGGAGTTGAACTGCCTCGGAGTCGACTCGGATCGTCTTGGAGTCGACTCGGTTCTCAGAGCCCAAAAACTGATGTTCTATCTTTGGAGTTGAATTCCCTCGGAGTCGACTCGGATTGTCGTGGAGTCGACTCGGCTCTGAAAGCCCGAAATTGGTTCTCTGTCTTTTAGTCTTGCTTTCCTCTAAGAGTCGACTCTTGCTTGTTTAGGAGTCGACTCTCCAACTGTTGGAGTCGACTCGAGTTCTTCTGGAGTCGACTCGGTAATAGGGTCTAGAAACCACTTCTCTGTCTTTCTGTCTGTTACTCCTTGGAGTCGACTCGGAACTATCGAGAGTCGACTCGGCAAGCATTGGAGTCGACTCGAATTCTTCAGGAGTCGACTTGGTGACAGGGTTTGAGATTCATCTTTCTGTTCTGCTGTCTGTTCTCAGTCGGAGTCGACTCGCAGTGTGCCGGAGTTGACTCGAGCCTGTGCCAGAACATCTGAAACACTTGGAGTCGACTCGTAATCCTCCGGAGTCGACTCGAGTTTCAGCCTTTGACTTAAGCTGATTTTCACATGCACTCAAAAGAAGATTCTCACAAATTTTGCCTGAGATACTGGATTGAATTCATTAGTATAACATAAAATATACTCAATTGCTTTGTGCTCATCAAAATCAAATAGAGTTATAATCAATCACTCCACAATCTCCCCCTTTTTGATGATGACAAAATATTGAGTATTTTTAAAGTGAATTGCTCAATCAAAAGATGATTCATAGTAAAGATTTTGAAATGAATTCAAATGTCTAGTTATTTTAATTTATCCAGAATTGAAAGGTATGAATCAGTAAATTCTAAGATTAAAGCTTCTTCTTTCATTTGGAATTATATAAGTCTTCATATCATGCAGTCAATTGTTTGGCTTATATGTGTTTAATGAATTTGCTTTCTTAAGATTTCAGATTCTTCCCCTCAACATATGCATTCAATTTTGCTTAGACTTTCTGAATTTTCTTTTAATGTCTTGAATCTTTTTAGCTTAAATTCTTACTTTCAGAGGAAAAATCTGACAATTTGTTCTTGAGTATGATTCAACTAATCTCCGAATATCCTTTGAATAGATTCGGGAGATTACTCCTTGAGGAGCCCCAATAGAGAGATAATGAGCCTCGAGGTATCGAATCCACTTAGAACAAATTACATTTTGTTTTAAGAATTCTCCTTTTTTGTGATTCCCTTTACGTTCAATTCATCATATTTTCTTCCCCTTTTTGTCATCATAGCAAAAAGGCACAGAACACAGTTTTGAAACTCAAATTGCACAATTTTGAAAGGAAATGTCTACTCATTGTATTGATGCTAATTTGAGTACAACTGTAAAAACATCGTACAAGTGTAAAAACAAATACATCATAAAATAAATACACTAGGATTTCTTGGAGGATGAGGCTCCTGAACCTAGTTTCGTGTGTTTCAAGACCAAGCTGAGCGCCTCTTGAACATTCCCTAGCTGAACTATGATCTCCGAGGTGGCCCTTGACTGGATCGTGGTAAGCTCGGTCACACTCTCCTGAAGGGTGTCCAACCTGGAGATCAACGCATGGGCTAGTCGCTCTGCACCCTGGCTCTGGCTGCCTAGCTCATGTCGGATGCCGTCTCGCATCTTCTACGTGTCATCCTTGACGTCACTCATGTTCCAATATTGAGCTTGAACTAGGCTTCGCACATTGGATATTTCCTCCCTCAGGTGCGCAATCATCTCGGTCACGGCTGCCAAGGAGGGAACTAGCTCGGTGGAGGGAACTGTCTGAGGACCTCGGAGCTCCCTCAGCAGGTCATCCCTCAGCTCCCTCACTATCTCCTGCCGCAACTCTCGGAGCTGCTCAGAAGATATCCGAACCTCCAGGGGCTGCTGCTGAGAAGGTGGGGCAGTGGAGGTGGAGGGCTCAGTATGGGTAGGACCAGAAGTGGAAGGATAGGTGGGAAGATCTGTACAGTGCTCCTGGTCATGGTCAGGGCTAGGAGAGTGATGAGTGGTAGGGTCAGATGGTGTGGATGTGGATAGTTTCCGTACCCAGACTCCCTCGACCTTATGGAATCCCATCCGATGAAAGGTCCCCTCACCCATGCGATCTGTAAAATGCAGTGAGCGAGAGGGTTCCCCCTCAGGGATAGGGACCTCTAGCTCCCTAAAGATAAGGGTGAACAACATCCCATACGGGAGACTCAGCCTAGGTTTGTCTAGGAGTTCACAAAGGTATTTGTAGATGAGTTTAGGAAAGTTGATGGGAGTGTCTTGGAGGATGTAGAACATCAAAGCTAGGTCTCTCTCTGAAATGAAGTCAAACCTACCAGTTTTGGGGAAGAGAGTCCTAGAAATGATACTTAGGAGAAGCCGCATTTTAGCCGAAAGCTGATTTGCGAACACCTCCTCTATGGGGGACAGAGGTGGACTCCCTAAGATGGCCGTAAGGGCCTCTGTCCTATCGGAGGGGTGTGTGGGAACAATCCCCTCACTGGAGAGATGGAGGACTCGAGCAATAAAGTCCTCCGAGATGAAAATAGGGACACCCACTACAGTCCCCTAGATACCGCCGCTAACCCGTGCGACAGTACCGTAAAATTTCCTAACTAACCCTGGATAGGTAGGGAGGTCAAGTGAACAGAATAACTCTAAGCCCTGGGCCCTAAGGTGATGCCCTAGGTTGAACCCTTCCCGGGAGAGGAAGTCAAAGTTGACTTGCCTCCCGGTAGAGACAACCTTCCCGGCACATGAGCACGAGGGAACCGGCCTAGGCGGGGAAGGAACCGGAGGTGGTGGCCTCGTGGGTTCGTTCCTAGCCTTGGACCGTCGCTCGGCCCCACTCGCGGAGAAGGGTCTCTTTCGGCTTGGGACAACGACTTTACTAGGCATTTTTGACCTAAACACGGGGGAAGGTCAAGGAAAATGAAAGAAAACTCGACGGAGATGACCTAAAATGGGTCGGAGACGAGGTCGGAGACGGCTTTAGGGCTTTTGAACAGTGGCGGATGAAAATAGAAGTGAAGAGAAAAATATTCTACTTAGGGTTAAAAGTCAGATTCCCGACCTCGAGTCGACTCTGGTAAGTCGCGAGTCGACTCGACCTCGAGTCGACTCCCAAATATGCGCGAGTCGACTCGCCCACGAGCCGACTCTAAAATTTATTCGAGTCGACTCGAACTCTGGCACATAACCAAAAATCTTTTTATTTTTGTGCCAAAAGAGAGAGTTATGCGACTATCTCAGATTTAAGAACTGATTTGATGATCATAGATAAGAGGTCCTATGTCCAACATAAACTAATCATCAAAATCAATGAATTAGAGGAGAGTATCACAAGAATGGATCAATCACTCCTAACCCTCTTCTAAGTATACAAAATCGATCTTCACTCAAAGATTTTGTGAAGATATTAGCAAGTTGATCATCAGTACAAACAAATTGAAGTGTCACATCACCATTTAGAACATGATCTCTTATGAAGTGATGTCTTATCTCAATGTGTTTAGTTCTTGAATGTTGAATTGGATTTTTAGTTAAATTAATGGCCCTTGTATTATCACAGTTAATGAAAATTTTATTTTGTTTAATGCCATAATCTTCAAGTTGTTGTTTAATCCACAAGATTTGAGCACAACAACTCCCGACAGCTACATATTCGGCTTCAGCCGTAGATAGTGCAACCGAGTTTTGTTTCTTGCTAAACCAAGAGATTAAGTTTTCTCCTAAGAATTGGCATGACCCGTTGGTGCTTTTTCTATCAAGTTTACAACCAGCAAAGTCTGAATCAGTGTATCCTATTAAGTTTATGCTCGAGTCTTTAGAGTACCATAAACCTATATTTTTTGTTCCTATTAGGTATTTAAAGATTCTCTTAACAGCAATTAAATGTGATTTCTTAGGATTAGATTGATATCTAGCACACATGCATACACTAAACATGTTATCAGGTCTACTTGCAGTAAGATATAATAAAGATCCTATCATACCTCTACACATCTTTTGATCTACTGATTTACCTGATTCATCTTTGTCTAGTTTGCATGATGAACTCATGGGTGTGCTGATTGACTTGTTTCCTTCCATATCAACCTTCTTAAGCATCTCCTTGATGTATTTTGCTTGACAGATGAAGATGCCTTCTTTAGATTGTTTGATTTGGAGCCCGAGGAAATAGTTCAGCTCTCCCATTATGCTCATTTCAAATTCACTCTGTATTAAGTCAGCAAATTCTTCGCAGAGGCAATTGTTAGTAGCACCGAAAATAATATCATCAACATAAATCTGAACAACTAACATATCTTTGTTTTTCTTCTTTAAAAATAGTGTTGTATCAACGTTCCCTCTAGAGAATTCATGGTCTAATAGAAATTTGCTAAATCTTTCATACCATGCTCTAGGAGCTTGTTTCAGACCATAAAGTGCTTTGTTTAGTTTATAAACATGATTGGGGTATTGATGATTTTCAAAACCAGGAGGTTGTTCTACATACACCTCCTCATTAATATACCCATTCAAAAAGGTACTTTTTACAACCATTTGAAATAGTTTGAAGTCTTTAGAGCATGCAAATACTAGTAACAATCTAATTGCTTCAAGTCTAGCTACAGGAGCAAAAGTCTCATCAAAGTCTATACCTTCTTCTTGATTATAGCCCTTTGCTACTAGCCTAGCCCTGTTCCTAATCACGATTCCATTTTCATCAAGTTTATTTTTATATATTCATTTAGTTTCTATTATTGAGTATTCAGTAGGTCGTTCAACTAGGTTCCATACTTTGTTTCTAGTAAATTGGTTTAGCTCTTCTTGCATCGCATTTATCCAATTTACATCATTTTCAGCTTCTTCTATATTTTTAGGTTCAAAGTGTGAGACAAATGCTAGATGATTATTTAAGTTCCTAAGAGATGCTCTAGTTCTAACAGGTTGAGATGGATCATCTAAAATTAATTCCTTAGGATAACCATGAGCATACCTCCAAGCCTTAGTCAGCCCATGATCAACAATTACCTCTTGGCTTGTTGAAGTTTCTCCAATTTGCTTTGGTTCATCCTCTTGTAATGTCATCTCATCTATCTTTTCTTCAAGAATTTCTGCATCATCATCAAGAGCTACTTTTTTGCTAAAAGAGATATCATTAGTATAATCAAAAACAACATGTATAGACTCTTCAATAACAAGGGTTCTTTTGTTAAAGACTCTATAAGCTTTACTTAATGTGGAATATCCCAAAAAGATACCTTCATCTGATTTAGAATCAAATTTACCTAAGTTATCTTTGCCATTATTATGAATGAAACACCTACATCCAAAAACATGAAAATAGTTTACTTTGGGCTTTCTACCTCTCCAAAGTTCATAAGGTGTTTTCTTTATAATTGGTCTCAATAAAACTCTATTTAATATATGACATGATGTATTAATCGCTTCTCCCTAAAAATACTTAGGGAGGTTACTTTCGCACAACATGGTTCTAGCCATTTTCTCTAGGGTTCTATTCTTTCTTTCTACAACTCCATTTTGTTGTGGTGTCCTAGGTGCAGAGAAGTTATGAGTTATTCTCTTTTTACTACAAAATTCGTCAAATAGATAATTTTCAAATTCCGTTCCATGATCACTCCTAATAGCTATAACTGAAGCATTTCTTGAATTAGTAACTTCCTTATGAAATTTCTTAAATACTGAAAATGCTTCATCTTTATGAGCTAAGAACATGACCCATGTGTATCTAGAAAAATCATCTACAATGACAAGTCCATACTTGTTTCCACCAAGACTTGTAGTTCTAGTTGGTCCAAATAGATCCATGTGTAGTAGTTTAAGGGGTCTAGTAGTAGTGACACAATTTATGGATTTAAAAGAACTCCTAGATTATTTGCCATATTGACATGCTTCACAAATTTTATTTTTCTCGAATTTTAGTTTTGGCAAACCTATTACAGAATCTCTTTTAACTAGTTTTGATATTGTATCCATACTTGCATGACCTAACCTACGATGCCATAACCAACTTGCATCATTAACCTTAGTATCACTAGCTACTAAGCAAGGGTTATCTTTGGCAAGATCTTCAAGATCTACTACATATACATTTCCACATCTTATTCCTTTGAATACTAAGCTATTGTCAATTGAGTTGGTTATGATGCATAGGGTTGGCTTAAACAGAACATCAAAACCTCTATCACATAATTGACTTACGCTAAGTAAGTTATGCTTAAGACCATCTACAAATCGTATATTATCAACAAAGGTTGAAGAGGTGATTTGTACTTTACCTATACCAACGATGTGACCTTGATTATTGTCTCCAAATGTCACAGCACCTCTCCTTTTAGGCTCTAGGGTGAAGAATTGGTCCTTGTCACCCGTCATGTGTCTTGAGCAGCCACTATCCAAGTACCAACAGTTTTTGTCAACTTTGGCTGCAAGACATTCCTACACAAGAAAATCATACAATTTTAGGTACCCGAGTTTTCTTGGGTCCTTCAAGGTTAATAATATTGGTTTCTTTTGGAACCCAAATCTTTTTAATTTTTCTTTTAACTTATACTTTCCTATGGTCACACACATTAGCTTTATGTCCTACTTTTCCACAGCAAAAATAGGTTATATTCTTAGTTTTACTTTTCCCTGCTTTCACAAAAAAGTTTCTAAGGAGCTTTTGCTTATTCTTAGGTTTATACCCTAAACCAGCTCTATTAAATACAGCTCGTTGATTATTAAGTATCATTTTCAATTTTTCAGAACTATATGTAAACTTTTCAACAATAGGTTTGTATCTTTCAAGTTCTTTTGTTAGCTTTTGTTTTTCTGTTTTTAGTATATTTAAGTCTTTTGTGAGATTATCTTTTATAGTTTGTTTACCGTTTTTAAGTTCTAAAATTTTCTTGGTTAGTTTTTCGTTATCTTTAATTAAGGTATTAGTTTTTTGAATTAAAATTTGGTTGTTTGTCTTAAGTTCCAAATTTTCTTTAATGATAAAATCCTTGTCCTTAATTAATTTATCGTATTTATGTAAGTGAGATTGATTAGTTAGCTTTAGTTCTTTATTCTTAAGATTTATTGACTTATATTCATCCATTAGTTCATTAAAAGCATCATACAATTCATTAAAGGTAAAATCTAAATGCGTTTCAGATGTTACCTCATTTTCATTCGCCATAAAACAAAAGTTGGACTTTTCCTCTTGTTTCTCATCCGATGATGATGATGATGATGAATCGGAGTCCGTCAAAGTGGAGACGAGGACTTTCTTTTTCTTATATTTGCTGCCCTTCTTCAGTAAGGAACAGTCAACTCTAAAATGTCCCGGCTTCTTGCATTCATAGCATCCGATTCCTTCATTTTTTCTTTCCTTACCTTTATCCTTATTGTAGGAACTTGAGGGACCTCTCCTCTGATGAAAGGACTTCTTCCGGTTGATGAATTTTCTGAACTTTCGCACGAGAAGAGCCTCATCATCGTCTTCCTCATTATTTTCTTCTTCGCTGCTGCTACTGCAAGATGGATTCTTGTTAGAAGAAGTAGATTTGAGGGCTATTACCTTTTTCTTATGAGAGGATTCTTCTTCGATGTGTTGTTTCATCGTGAGCTCATGCGTCATAAGGGATCCAAGAAGCTCCTCAAGTGGCAGCTTGTTCAAGTCCTTGGCTTCTTGGATTGCCGTTACCTTGGCTTCCCATGACCTTGGCAAAGATCGAAGAATTTTCCTCACAAGGTCACTGTTAGCATAGCTTTTGCCAAGACATTTTAAACCATTGACAATATCAGTAAATCTAGTAAACATGCTAGTGATAGTTTCATTAGAATCCATTTTAAATAGTTCATACTTATGAACTAGCATGTTTATTTTAGATTCTTTGACTTGATTCGTGCCCTTGTGGGTCACCTCAAGTCTGTCCCATATCTCTTTTGCAGAATTGCAAGTAGAGACTCTATTGAATTCATTGCGGTCTAAGGCACAATAAAGCACATTCATTGCTTTGGCATTTAGTTGTGCCTTCCTTATATCATTGTCATCCCAATCTTTTTCAAGTTTGGGTATAGTAATACCATCTACAAAAATTGAAGGAATGAATGGTCCATTAACTATGGTGCTCCAAATCTCATAATCTTGAGCTTGGATAAATATCCTCATCCTAGCCTTCCAATAGGTGTAGTCGGTTCCATTGAAGAATGAAGGTCTATGGGTGGATTGCCCCTTAATAAGAGAAGATCCAAATGGGGTTGTCATTTTGATGTTTTACGCTTTTGATATAAGAGTTTCTGCTCTGATACCACTTGTTGCCCGAGAAGACAACCCAAGAGGGGAGGATGAATTGGGTTTTAAGTGATTATTACAAATAAAAACTTAATGAGTAACTAATTAAACCTTATTGCAAGCGGATTAATTAGTTTGCTATATGTAGTGAATGAAGGGGATGGAGGAGACAATGAACCAATCACAAACATAAGAGATTTTATAGTGGTTTGGAGCTAACCCTTGCTCCTACGTCCACTTCAAAGTTCACTATATGACATGCACATCTAATATGCAATAAATTTTCATCTAACATGGGATGCAATGAGTCTTTTAATAATGCAATAGCAGAATTATTATTAGATGCATTATCAAAAGTAATAGACATAATTTTATCATTAATATTATATGAACATGCAGTTTGATAAATGATATTTGAAATTTGTTGCCCAGAATGTGGAAAATCAAACGCACGAAAAGCAATAATACGTTTATTTAATTGCCAATCATTATCAATATAATGAGCAGTAATGGCAATAAAATAATTACTACCTACAGATGCTGACCAAATATCAGAAGTTAATGAAATTTTTACATTTAAAGTAGAAAGTGTTTCAATTAAACTTTGTTTCATTGCTAAAAAGTTAGTCATAGCTACTCTTCTAAATGTACGCCTACTAGTTCTTTTGTAAGCAGGTTGTAGGTTTAATTGAACATATTCTTCAAAATTAAAAGATTCACATAAACTAAAAGGTAATTCATCCTTAACTATCCATTTTACAAGTGCTTTTCTTTGATTTTCATGATTATATGCAAAATTACCTACAAGTAATCCCCCTTGTATATTAAGGGTACTTTGAGTTTGAGCATGAGAATCATGCATCCTATGACTCTCTTGATGTCTTTTTAAATGCCCTGTTCCCCCACTACTACTACAACTATAAAGTTTGGCACATTTTTTACATTTAGCTTTCCAGACTCCATCAACTATAACTCTATCAAATTCATTCCATACAGCACTAGTCCTCTTACGAGAAGAGGTTTGATCTTCACTCGGTTCACTAGTTCTAGAGGAACTAGGAACATGGGGTTGGGGATTAGTTTCTTCTCCCTCAGAAACAGGAGGAATGCCAAACTGACTTTCCTCAAAAGATGACATATCTAAATTGATGAATTCAAAAAATAAAAACTAACCACAAGGAGGAATTGAGTAGAGGGTCGGAGGGCAGAGGCAGAGCCGAGATTCTGAGCTTCCTCTTGTGCTCTCAACAGGAGTGACCTTCTCTTCTCAACAGGAACCTCCTCTTGTGTAGCACTTGAACACTTGCTAAATGCAAACTAAAAATTAAATTGCTAGAAGAGCACTTTAGAAGAGAGAAATAATAGCAGTAGAGAAGGAGAGAATAGTTGGTTTGGTGTGGTGAGAATGAGGGAGGAAAGGGCTATTTATAGAAGCCCAAATTGTTTTTCCCAAAATACCCCTCAATTTAGCCGTTTTTGGACTGTTGGGAGGGGCAAAATTGGAAATTTTCCAAAATAGCCATTGGAAATGGCTATTTTTCTCCCCCCCTCTCCAGACGGGCCGTGCCAGGCACGGCCCATTTGGAACCGTTGCGGGCCATGCCTGGCACGGCCCGTTTCGTGCCGTGCCCGGCCCGGCCCGCCAATAGACGGGCCTGGGGCCGGGCCGGGCTTCCGTTTGCGCCCGAGACGGGCCGTGCCGGCACGGCCCGCTTCATAAGTTGGCCGGGCCAGGCACGGCCCGTTTAGACCTTGGGCCCGGTGGGCCTGGGCCGGGCCGGCCCGGCACGGCCCGGTGCCCAACTATATTGAGAGGGCCGACCCCAATGTAGCAGGAGTCGACCCTAGTGAAAGTTGGGTCGACCCCAGTAAAAGTTGAGTCGACCTCAAGTATGATGAACAGTGGTTTGAGTCGACCCCACAAAAGTTTGGGTCGACCCCAGCATGGGCAGAAGCATAACGACTAGTTCTGCAGAAGTACTTTTTGACCTTCCAACTGCAAGTAACAGCTAGTTTTTGAAATCTAACCAATGGGAGGTGTCCAATGGATGAGGAAAACTATTTAAAGTGATACTATTCATCAGAGAAGACATCCTTTTGCAAAATATCAAAACTTACACAAGAAAGACAAGAGCCCTAATTTTCTTCATCCAAGTGCTTCATTCGAAGAGCCAAAAGAAAGTGATTGAGCAGATTCTAAGAAACGTTAAGAGCTCTATCAACCCTTGAAGAGTGAAGCAATCTTGACAAAGAAGAGAGAAGTCTCATCAAAGTGATAACTATATTCTAAACTCTTCTTTGTAGCTCATAATTGTTATATTTGCTCATCTAGGAGTTTCAACTTTCTTCTTATTCTTAATCACCTTGTAAAGGTTTGTTGGTGAGCCTGTAAAACCAACGGTGTAGGTTTTGTTGGTGAACCCGTAAAACCAACTATGAAGGTTTGTTGGTGAGCCCGTAAAACCAACATAGATTTTTGGTGATCCCAAAAAACCAAAGTGTAAAGATTTTTGGATTGTGAGCCCGGAAAACAATCCAACTGTAATTCGCGAAATTATAGTGAATTTCCAAGGGATCGCTTGGGGAGTGGACGTAGGTGCTTAGGAGAGCACCGAACCACTATACTTCCTGTGTGTTTGCATTGTGTATTGTTTTAACTTCACTCACTCATCAATTGACTCAACTAAGGTAGTAAAAATTTAGAGAAACCAATTCACCCCCCGTTGGCTTGTCACCTTGGGCAACAAGTGGTATCAGAGCAAGGTGCTCTCATAGTATTTGCTGATCTCACAATCAAGAGACAAAGATCATGACAACCCAAGTAGGATGTTCTATGAGCGAGGGGCAATCCACAAATAGACCTCCTCTGTTTAATGGCACTAATTACACATACTGAAAAGCTAGGATGAGGATATTCATTCAAGCTTTAGACTATGAATTGTGGAATATCATAACTAGAGGACCACACACATCCACAATTAGTATAGAGGGCACAATCATTCCCAAACCAGAAATGGATTGGAATGAGAGTGATAGAAGACTAGCACAACTAAATGCTAAAGCAATTAATGTACTTTACTGTTCACTAGATGTAAGTGAATTCAATAGAATATCTACTTGCATCTCCGCGAAAGAAATTTGGGATAAACTGGAGGTCACACATGAAGGAACTAATCAAGTCAAGGAGTCAAAAATAAATATATTAGTACATAAGTATGAGTTGTTTAAAATGGAATTCACTGAGTCTATAACTGAAATGTTTACTCGATTCACGGAAATCATAAATGGGCTAAAGAGCTTAGGAAAGTCTTATACTAACTCTGAACTAGTGCGAAAAATTTTTAGGTCTCTACCAAGAGTTTGGGAGGCCAAGGTAAATATGATGAATTCGTAAATATGATGCTTAGGTTTAGAATCCACCGATGAATTCGTAAATATGATGCTTTCAATGATTTAGATGCGTGTATGATCTGATTGCTCTTAACTACAAGTTAGGGCAATCATACAAAAAGTTAAAATCTAACCCACAGTATGAGTCATCTAAGCCTGGTACAAACCATCTTCTCTAAGGATAGGCATGGTCTATCCTATTTAGCATGATTTATCTGATGATTAATTTCTCAAAGATAAATCTGGTAGTTGCATAGCAATCTCCTCCAAACCACAGGTATTGGACTCAATTTCGATAAACTAGATTAATTCATGCAAAGGCTTTCTACAAGATAAACATTTTACACAAATTAAACAAGATATTTCAAGATCATAATTTCATTAAATATGCAACTGTCATACAATGCTAAAAAATCAAAGAAATGCAACATAAATACTCATCCATGGCTTCATCAAACCCCTAAACCAGGTTCAGCCACTCATGATGCTCGGCGACTTTGATCAGTTTGCTGGGATGCTCCATGCCATCCGCCTCAAGTCTAGTTCCGTCGCTCATTAATTTCTTTTTCTTTCACTCATTGACCCGCTCACAGCCTCCCTCGATATTTTTCATTTTTTTTATTCCCCCTTTCCTTACAAAACAGAGCATGCTCTGTTCTTCATCACCGAGCGTCCCCTCCCCTTTTTGAACCGAGCTCCTCGTCTTCCTCTTGTAGATCACTGAAGACCCAGCGATCGATCCCGAGAGAGGAGGAGGGCGTGGTCTGCGGTCATTGATCTCGTGGAGGCTTGATTCCTGTTGCACGCGAGGGCGTGATGCTGGGAGAATGGTTGGAGCTCGGGCGAAGACGATGAAGGGCGTCATCCGTGGAGCGCCGGATTGATTGTAGATGGCCGGATCAATGGAGCTGGCTGCTGGATCGACGGGAGGCTGATGCGGAATGTCTGGATCTCGGAGAAGATGGGGATGGAGCTAGAAACGGATGCCGATTTGGAAGGAGCTGGGTTACCGGCTCGTTGAATGCAGACGGCTGGGATCGCAGAGGAGTGGTCGCTGGTTGCACCGGCTGATGGCGGAGGAGCTGGATCTCGGCTGCTAGGAGGTAGAACGGGCTGCGTCATGGGCGGAAGAAGGGCCGGAGGATCTGGTCGCGGGATCGTCGGGAGGCTGTCGTGGACGGTCGTGATGCTTACAGGGAGGAAGAAGATGAACAGTGGGATTAGTTTTTATATATATATATATTTTGTAACACTGTTCATATGAACAGTGTTTTCAGCATTTCGGGAAAAACTCTTTTTCTTGCTCTTATTTTATCATGAAAATAGGCATATGTGGATTGAAAACAAAGGTCTCCCCTATTTTGCTTAGTTTGAAAACATGATGCAGAGATGGGAATTTCTGAACCGTTGGATCACTTGGGAAGCCACGGACGGTGGACAGTGCTTGGGTGCATGCATGTCAGTTGGGCATTGGGCTCGAACCCAGTGTTATTGAACTAAAATGTGCTAGTTGGTACGCTCGGAAGGCGAGGACATGTGAATTATTTACTTCTTACCATATTTTAAATTTATTTCAAAGATTGTTCTATTTTGTAGTAAAATAAGTAGTTATCCGTTTAAGAACATTGACAAGTGCTGGAAAAAGAATATTAAATTATAGATTAATCAGCACTTATCACACCCCCAAACCTACATTTTACTAGTCCTCGAGCAAAATAAAATCAGAAAAGAAAAATTCTAACTCACTTTCGCAGGCATCGCGATTGCATTTACCATATGCAACGAGGCTTTAAACCCCTAGGTTACCCTAGTGGACGAGTTATAGTCTCGTGAGGATTTTCAGTGAAGATACCCACAAACTTCAATAAATCATTTATTATTATTGTTATTATTAATTTCTTTTTTTTTGTTTTTTTTGTTTTTTTATTTTTTTTTATTTTAGATCGATTGATCTATGAAGTGAAAATCAAATTCCAAATGCATACTAGTAAAGAATTTCAAAAACTCTCTTTTTTTTATTAAAATCTAATTTAAGATACATAAATGATAAGAATTTCAAAGCACACACGGTTTTATTTACTAAGTCAGCCCAAATTTTAGGTTAGTATGCAATCTAAGTTAAAATTATTAAGTTTCCATTTAGGAAGTTGTAAGACTTATTTATACTGGAGTGCTCGGTGAAATCTAGACCGTACACAAGCTAAGAGTTCGGATCTCCAAAATATTGCTAATACTAGTAGTTTCCAAGGATTGGTCGAAAGGACCTGCTTACTGATTCAAAATCATCTTATCGGCAGGATTTCGAGAGTTGTGGATGTTTACTTTAGTACCTCACGGGCTTTATCTATAATATTCCAGTTTACTCAAATTTGTACAACGACGGCTTTCACACTATTATCTTTTTCAAGGTCAATACAGAGTTTTTTTTTCATCATTTTTTTTCATAAAAGATATATAAATTGTGCACTTTTACTCTTGTGGTGATTTCTCCGTGTAACGAGCAGTCAGTCGACAACTCTTACACCAGTTGGCATAAGGTGTCGGGCATCAAGACTCCCCTACGGACTTATGCTCGGAGTCCTCATCACAAGCCCACTTGACCTTTGACAATAGGTAGCCCTTTTCGATGTTCCTAACTAAATCCATTTTTATTGATGATTTTTTTTTGAATTAGATAAGTATGATTCATCAGGGTCCAAGGTTGCTACTATACTATCAACATAATGTCGAGCCTAGACCTTAGAAGAGTCGGCTAGTGTGTAGTGAAATTACAAAGTATTAATTAGCTAACAACTCCCTAAGAGAGACTTAATAAAAAGAACTTAAATTTGTATTACTTCCGACTAGTCATTGGGATTTTTAGATTTTATATACCTTGTGTATTTATCATTCTCGCATTAATGTATATAAATTAGATTTTTTAAAAATAAAAACTTTTTTTATATTTTTAATTTTTTTTATTATTTATTTTTTTATAAAAATAAAAATGAACACATTTTTTTCTAAAATTTTTATTTATTTATTTATTTATTATTATTTTTATTAATTATTCAATTTATAAAAATAAAAAAGAATACATTTTTTTTGGATGAAAATCAAGATGAATACCCCCAAACCTAAACCTGACATTGTGAAGTGAAAACGAATGCAAGAGATGCAAACAAAACCAAAAATGCTTAAAAATACTTAAAAATAACCTCCAAACCTAAACCTAACATTGTCCTCAATGTTAAAAAAAATCTAAGAGAATTGGGTTGCCTCCCAACAAGCGCTAAGTTTATTATCTTCTGCCAGACACAGTGAGGTAGTTTTTGCATCTCCTTCTATGAGGTCATCTATTTTATCTATCATAAAACACTCAACTTTCTTCGCGGGTTGGTCGGCCGCATTGAACACATTTAATTTAATTTTCATGTTCGCAAATGATATATCCATTGCTCCAGTTCTACAGTTGATACATGCATTGGCTGTCGCTAAAAAGGGACGACCAAGAATCACAGGGATTTATTTTTTTATGTTGGGCATATGTTCCATATCAAGGACGATAAAATCTACTGAAAAATAGAATTTATCTACCTTGACAAGAACATCTTCAATCATCCCCCGTGGTATCTTCACAAATCGATCAGCCAATTGTAAGGACACCGAGGTAGGTTTTAATTCACCTAACCCAAATTTTTTATAGACTGAATAGGGTAGAAGATTCACACTTGCCCCTAGATCTAAAAGTGCTCGATCAATGGAGTTATCTCTTATGACACAGAAAATAGTGGGAGCACCAGGATCTTTGAATTTTGGAGGGATGTTGTGTTGGAGAATGAAACTTACCTGTTCAGTAAGTAGGACCTTTTTAGGCACATGTGTCCTAGATTTTCGCATTTGGGTGCAAATGTCTTTGAGAAATTTGGCATAGGAGAGAACTTGTTTGATGGCATCAAGGAGCAGGAGGTTAATTTTAACTTGTTTGAAGACCTCCATCATCTCTTCTAGTGAAGTTTCCTTCTTGCCAAAGGGAGAGGGTGCATTAAGTGCTTCAGGAAATGAGACTTTTGGAATGTGGGTTGTGGCAGATGGTGGACTAGCTGAAGAAGGTTTTGGATTTTCATGTGATACATTCCTCTCCTCTTCTTCACCTTCCTTGTTGTTATCCTTCCCAACCTTATTATTTATTACACGTACACTCCTAAGGGTAGTCAAAGCATTGGCTTGCTCATAATTTAATCAAGTTTCTTGAGCCACTTATTATCCCCTTGGGTTACTCATTGGTTGACTTGGAAGCTTGCCTTCCTCTCGCTTGTTTAATGCATTAGCTAGTTGACCCATTTGGGATTCTAGCTTAGCAATTGATTGCATGTGACAGTGCAATAGTTGTGTGTTTGCCTCCAAACCTTGAAGGGCAGTCAACATCTTCTCCTCAAAGGCTGTATTTCTTTGGGTTGGAGGAGGAGGATGTTGAAATTGAGTTGAGGGACGGTAGAGATGAAAATTCTGAGGATTTTGAAAATTTTGGGAGAAGGGTTGGGAGGTATTTGAAGCTTGCTGCCTTCAAGAAAAATTTGGATGATTCCGCCATCCCGAATTATATGTATTGGAAAATGGGTCATTACCTAGTCTGGGCTGGGTTTGAGCAGCATTGATGTGTTCTTGCACGAGTTCGGAGAATTGGGGTGCTGAGGGGCACTCATGAATAGGATGCGATGGGCTAGAGCAGATAGCACACACTTATGCTTGGGAAGAGCTAACAACATGTCCTCCTATCATCAGTTGATCAATCTTATGGGACAATGCATCTACCTTGCTAGATAGGTCCATAGAATGACTTATTTCACAAATTGTCCCTTTTCTTTGAGAACTCGGAGGTGCTTGACGAGAACAAGAAGCATGGTGGAGGGAGTTTTCATTAAGATTTTCAAATAATTGCCATGCTTCATGCTCATTTTGAAAAAACAGTTTATCCTTGATAGAGGCAGTGGGAGGAAAATTGAGCTTGAAGAGAAAGTCTCTGAAAAGCAACGAGTAATGGATCCTATAGAACCTATCACATAGAGCCAGTACACGTTGAACCTCCTCCACCTCGTAGATCAAGTAGGGTCTTCCATCCTCCTGATAGATACTTAGGTATACTAATAGAGGATACTGAGATTCCTCATGGGAGATAGAAAACATGTACAGGATCTCAATATCTACAACGAGGCGATATCAGATATCGATTCCGAGAAATGGCTGGAAGCTATGAAGTCAGAGATAGACTCCATGTATTCCAACCAAGTCTGGACCTTAATAGATCCACCAGAACGTATAGTACCTATTGGATGCAAATGGATCTATAAAAGGAAGATAGGTTCGGATGGAAAGGTAGAACCTATAAGGCAAGGCTAGTGGCGAAAGGGTATAGTCAGCCCGAAGGCATTGACTATCAGGAGACCTTCTCACCTGTAGCCATGCTAAAATCCATTCGAATATTGCTTGCCATTACAGTATTTCATGATTACGAAATATGGCAGATGGATGTAAAAACTGCTTTCCTAAATGGATATCTTGATGAAGATATCTATATGGGGCAGCCTTTGGGTTTCACTTTCAGTGATGGTGATCACAAGGTCTGCAAGCTGTAAAGGTCCATCTATGGACTAAAGCAAGCATCTCGGAGTTAGAACACTCGTTTCAATGATGCAATCAAATCGTTTGATTTCACCAAAAACGAAGAGGAACCAAATTGTTTGATTTCACCAACATAGATTTTTGGTGATCCCGGAAAACCAAAGTGTAAAGGTTTTTGGATTGTGAGCCCAAAAAATAATCCAACTGTAATCCGCGGAATTATAGTGAATTTCCAAGGGGTCGCTTGGAGAGTGGACGTAGGTGCTTAGGAGAGCCCGAACCACTATACTTCTTGTGTGTTTGCATTGTGTATTGTTTTAACTTCACTCACTCATCAATTGACTCAACTAAGGTAGTAAAAATTTAGAGAAACCAATTCACCCCCCTCCTGGCTTGTCACCTTGGGCAATAAGTGGTATCAGAGCAAGGTGCTCTCATAGTATTTGCTGATCCTACAATCAAGAGACAGAAATCATGACAACCTAAGTAGGATGTTCTATGAGCGAGGGGCAATCCACAAATAGACATCCTCTATTTAATGGCACTAATTACACTTACTGAAAAGCTAGGATGAGGATATTCATTCAAGCTCTAGACTATGAATTGTGGAATATCATAACTAGAGGACCACACAACCACAATTAGTATAGAGGGCACAATCATTCCCAAACCAGAAATGGATTGGAATGAGAGTGATAGAAGACTAGCACAACTAAATGCTAAAGCAATTAATGTACTTTACTGTTCACTAGAGGTAAGTAAATTCAATAGAATATCTACTTGCATCTCCGCGAAAGAAATTTGGGATAAATTGGAGGTCACACATGAAGGAACTAATCAAGTCAAGGAGTCAAAAATAAATATATTAGTACATAAGTATGAGTTGTTTAAAATGAAATCCACTGAGTTCATAACTGAAATGTTTACTCGATTCATGGAAATCATAAATGGGCTAAAGAGCTTAGAAAAGTCTTATACTAACTCTGAACTAGTGCGAAAAATTCTCAGGTCTCTATCAAGAGTTTGGGAGGCCAAGGTAACTGCAATTTAAGAAGCAAAGGACCTCAATACACTGCAATTGGAAGAACTTCTAGGATCACTCATGATCCATGAGTTGACCATGAGGCAAAATTCAGAAGATGAGGTCAAGAAAAGAAAGACCATTGCCTTGAAGTCTACCACTCCAAAATAGAAAACTGAATCAGAAGAATCTGATGATGAGGAGGAATATGATGGAGAAAGAATGGCTATGCTTGCAAGAAAATTCAGAAAATTTATGAGAGAAAAGAAGAAATTTTATAAAAGAAAGCCCTTCCTCAAAGGTAGCTCAAGCAAGAAAAAGGATAAGGACAAAGAAAAGGAAAGGAAAACACCAATTTGCTATGAGTGTAACAAGCCCGGGCATTTCAAGATAGATTGTCCGGAATTGAAATGGATGGCAAGAAAACTTAAGAAGAGGAACCTCATAGTTGAATGGAGTGAAAGTGAGGAGTCAAGTTCGGAAGAGGAAGATCAACAAGAGATGGCCCAAATCTGCTACATGGCCAATGACGATGAGATAGATTCTGAACTTGAATGTGATTTTACAGTAAAAGAGTTACATGATGCATTTTTAGAACTCATGGACGAACACAAGAAATTAATCAATAAAAATAAAGTTCTAAAAGATGAAAATCAATCTCTTATCAAAGAAAAGCTAAAACTATCTAATGACTATGAAACATTAAGTAGGAGATTCACCAATGAAACCAAAAGTCAAATTGCTGAAAATGTCAAGTTAAAAAAAGATGCAGAAAATTACAAATCCTTAGTGGACAAGTTTATACTTAGCTAAACTAAATTAAATATGATTCTTGATAGTCAAAAAGCTGTATATGATAAAGCTGGGTTAGGATATAAAATAAATAGAAAACAAAAATACTTAAAGAACATATTTGTGAAAGCCAAAAATGAAAATATAACTTGTCATTGCTGCAATAAAGTAGGACATAAAGCATATGAATGTAATTATAGAAAGTCTAGCTATAACAAATTGAGTGATAATTATAAGCTAAAATTCAAGAAAATTTGGATTCCAAAAGAAACATCAAGTACTAATCCTAAAGGGCCCAACATAGTTTGGGTACCTTAAGCATATTCTTGATCTTGATTGCAGGGGTGTCTTGCAGCTAATAAGGTGGATAAACGATGGTATCTAGATAGCGGCTGTTCAGACACATGACAGGTGACGTAGAACAATTTGTCATCTTAGAATCTAAGAAGGGTGGAGTGGTAACCTATGGAGACAATGGAAAAGGACTTATCATTGAAAAGGATAAAATTTATATTACTCCATCCACCTTTATAGAAAATATTTTATTAGTTAATGGTCTGAAACATAACCTACTTAGCATAAGTCAATTTTGTGATAAAGGTCTTAAAGTCACATTTGAAGCCTCAGTATGCATAATCACAAATTCTAAAGATAATAGCATTGTACTTATAGGACAAAGGCAGAAAAATATTTACATGGAAGATCTTCATGATTTAGGCAAGAAAAATGGATTATGTTTAATTACTAATGAAGAAAGTAAAAATGAAATAAATTGGCTTTGGCATCATAGACTAGGACATGCTAGGATGGACTTAATATCAAAACTAGTCAAGAAGGATTTGATAAAAGATGTGCCAAAATTGATCTTTGAAAAGGACAAAATCTATGGACTATGCTCATTAGGAAAGCAAACAAAATCATCCTTCAAATCAAAGAATATAGTATCAACCACTAGACCTTTTGAACTCATACACATGGATCTATTTGGACCAACTAGAACCATGAGTCTAGGAGGAAAGAAGTATGGACTAGTTATAGTAGATGATTTCTCAAGATATACATGGGTTTCATTTCTTGCACATAAGAATGAAGCATTTTTAGAATTCTTGAAATACTATAAAAATATCATAACTGAAAAGAAGCTCATCTTAAAAGCAATTCGAAGTGATCATAGAACTGAATTTGAAAATTAATACTTTGAAGAATTTTGTAATGAAAATGTTGGCCAAGAAGACAACCCAAGAAGGGGGGGGGGGTGAATTGGGTTTTAAGTGATTATTACAAATAAAAACTTAATGAGTAACTAATTAAACCTTATTGCAAGCGGATTAATTAGTTTGCTATATGTAGTGAATGAAGGGGATGGAGGAGACAATGAACCAATCACAAACACAAGAGATTTTATAGTGGTTTGGAGCTAATCCTTGCTCGTACGTCCACTCCCCAAGCTTCACTTGGGAGTTCACTATAATCTCTCGGATTACAGCCGGTTATTTTACAAGCTCACAATCCAACTTGTTGTTTTACGAGATCACAACGAACTCGATCGGTTTTCACAGGCTCACCGACTAGAACCACCCGATTGTTTTCCCGGGATCATAATCGACCCTTACACCGTTGGTTTTACCTTCGGCTCACCAACCAACCTTAACACCCTTGATTCAATTCCCTGATTGACTCAAGTAAGAGAAACAGTTTGGAAAGAGTACAAGGATAGCTTCTTAAAAAGCAAATATGAACAATATGAATAAAGTAGAGTTAGAAGCCCTCAAACAGATTTTTGGAAGGGGAAGAAGGGGCTTCTTGAACTCTGAGACTCCTCTTTGAGTGTACTGAAGATTTGCTGTCAGAAGGGGAGCCTTGAATGCGAGGAAAGCGTTTGTAGGATGGAGTTCAATGCACTTCTTCCTTCTTTCTCTTGTATTTACTCTTGAGAGCCTTTGGTAGGTGGAAATCACTTTTTCTTTAAATGGAATCTCTCTCTTGATATCTATTACTGTTCACTCTAGCTATTTAAGCAGTCCACTTTGAAAACTAGCCGTTAGACACCAATTTAGAGCCGTTCTGCACATTCTGCAACTCCTGACAATGTGTCCGTTGGGATCGAAGTCGACTTGCTCGATCTGGAGTCGACTCGGCTGTTGCTGGATTCGACTCATGCTTTACTGGAGACGACTCACCCACTATTCAGGATTTGAATTAAAGTGCTGTCCCGTTCTGGAGTCGACTCGGCCAAACTTGGAGTCGACTTGTGTTGCCCAGATAGACAACCCAAGAGGGGGGGTGAATTGGGTTTTAAAATAATTTTGCAATTAAAACGTTGTGGATGACTAATTAATGCTTTACCAAGATGATTAATTAATTGCTATGTGCTGTGAATGAAATGAGAGTAAAAGAAAGAGACAAACAATCACAAACACAAGGCTTTTATAGTGGTTCGGAGCTAACCCTTGCTCCTACGTCCACTCCCCAAGTCTCACTTGGGAATTCACTATAACTCCTTGGATTACAGCCGGTTGTTTTACAAGCTCACAACCAAACTTGTTGTTTTACGAGCTCACAACGAACTCGGTCGGTTTTCCCTGGCTCACCGACTAGAACCACCCTGATTGTTTTTCCGGGATCACAATCGAACCCTTACACGTTGGTTTTACACTCGGCTCACCAACCAACCTCTACACCCTTGATTCAATCCCCCGATTGAACCAAGCAAAGACAAGATGGAAATAATGACAACAAACAGAAAAACAGAGCTTCTCAAAAGCAGATAAATAACAATATAAACTAGAGAGAAGTTAAGAGCCCTCAAACACGTTTGAGTTGGAGTAGAGTAGGGCTTCTTGAACTTCGGGTCTCCTCTTGAATGTCTGGTCGACTTGAATGCAGGAGGAGATCTCTTTCAATGTTTGGGAAGAGGTAGTTGGATGGAGTTATGGCGCTCTTCCCTCTTTTCGTTGAAAAACCACTTGCAGAGAATGAATGCTTGATTTCTTTGAATGGAATGGTAGTTCTCTGCCTTGCTACAGTCCTCTGTGGCTATTTAAGCCATCCCCCACGGAAACTAGCCGTTAGACACCTTTTTCTGCCCGTTCTGCACACTCTGCACAACCTGACAATATGTCCGTTGGGGGTCGGAGTCGACTCGCGCGATCAGGAGTCGACTCGGCTGTAACGGGAGTCGACTCATGCTTTTCTGGAGTCGACTCGGCAACTGTTCCGGATTTGAATTAAAGTAGCCTCTTCGACTGGGAGTCGACTCGTCTTGACCCGGAGTCGACTCGCCAACTTCTGGAGCTGACTTGGCATTTTCGGAGTCGGCTCATCTCATGAAATCCATGGAGCTAATTTTCAACTTGGCCCACTCGAATCGACTCGACAATCCTGGGAGTCGACTCGGCGCTCAGAGCCCGAACTCCCGATCTTCTGTCTTTTGGCTCGTCCAGTCTTGGAGTCGACTCGGACTGTTCTGGAGTCGACTCGGCTCTCAGTTTTCGAAACATAGCCTTCTGCCTTTTTGGTGTAGCGCTGCCTTGGGGTCGACTCGAGCTGTCTGGGAGTCGACTCGGCTCTCAGAGACAGTAAATCGGTCTTCTGTCTTTTTGGGGTCGCGCTGTCTCGGAGTCGACTCGCGCATTGCGGGAGTCGACTCGAATCTCAGAGTCCGAAAACTGCTCTCTGACTTTTGCCTTGTGAACCACTGAGAGTCGACTCTCGCTTTCTTTGGAGTCGACCTACCAACCATCGGAGTCGACTCGCGTTCCACAGGAGTCGACTCGAATCTCAGGGTCGAAATTCGCTCTCTGACTTTTCTGTCTGTAACTCCTTGGAGTCGACTCATACTACTCCGGAGTCGACTCGGTAAACATCAGAGTCGACTCGCGCACTTCAGGAGTCGACTCGCTGACAGGTTTTGAGTTGATGATTTCTGCTCGTCTGTCTGTTCTCAGTCGGAGTCGACTCGTAATGATCCGGAGTCGACTCGAGCCCGTGCCAGTGATTCTGATACGCTTGGAGTCGACTCGTAATACTCCGGAGTCGACTCGAGTCTCAGACTTTGGTTCAAACTGACTTCTTAACTTATCCAAAATATTATGAACCAAGTCTAGAAACACTTTAGACAAGATTTTCACTGAAACACTCAATTGAATTCATTAGTAAACAAGAGATATACTCAGATGCTTTGAGCTCATCAAAATCAAATAGGGTTATGATCAATCACTCCACAATCTCCCCCTTTTTGATGATGACAAAACATTGAGTATATGTAAAGTGAATTGCTCAATAAACAAGGAAATAAAATCCATAAATGAATTCAAGTGTCTGATTATTTAATTTATCCAAGCTTGAAAGGTGTGAAACAATAAATTTTGGAATTAAAGCTCCCTCTTTCATTTGGAATTATATAAGCCTTCATATCATGCAATCAATTGTTTGGCTTATATATATTTAATGATTTAGCTTTCTTAAAAATTCAGATTCTCCCCCTCAACATATGCATTCAACTTTGTTTTGATTCTCTGAATTTTCTTTTAATGCATTGAAGTTTTTGAACTGAAATTTTTGGTTTTTAGAGGGAAAATCTGTCAATTTGTTCTTGAGTAGGATTCAGCTAATCTCCGAATATCCCTTGAATAGATTCTGGAGATTACTCCATTAGGAGCCCCAACAGAGAGATAATGAGCCTCGAGGTACCAAATCCACTAAGAACAAATTATGTTTTAATTCTCATTTTGATTCCTTTTATGTTGATTCCATTTACATATCTATTAAGTAATTCTCCCCCTTTTTGTCATCATATCAAAAAGGAGGTAAGCAGAATAAACAATCACTTAGAGATCAAATTGCACACAATTGAAGAGAATATGTCTACTCATTGTATTGATGTGTATGTAAATACATTTGAGAATACAATAAGTAAAGCAAAAAAAAAGAAATACATGTCAAAATAAAGCAAAAAGCAGCTAAGGTCTCCTCGAGGATGTGGCTCCTCCTCTCGAGGATGTGGCTCCTCCTCTCGAGGATGTTCGGCTCCATGAGGAGGGTGACCGCATCTGTAACATGCCCGAGCTGAGAGATAATGGACGAAGTGGCCCTGCTATGTGTAGTGGAGAGCTCGGTCACCGACTTCTGAAGTGCGTCCAGCTTGTCGATGAGCACGTTCGACAAGCGCTCGGCCCCCTGAGTAGTGGTGCTCATGTCCTTCCGGATGTCATCGCGCATCTTCCGAGTGATGCCCGTGACCTCACTCATACTGGAGAATTGAGCCTGGATCAGGCTCCGGACGTTGTAAATCTCTTCCCGCACATGGGCCGTCATCTCAGTCACGGCTGTCAAGGAAGGGACCAACGCTGACGAAGGTGCAGGAGTGGGAGCAGGCACTGAACCCCGGAGCTCCCGAAGTAGATCATCTCGCAGATCTCGGACAATCTCCTGCCGCAACTCCCGGAGCTGCTCAGGAGCGATCCGGACCTCCATGACCTGAGGAGCTGAGGAGGAGGGTCCGGCTGAGGTGGTAGGAGCAGAAGTGGAGGGAAAGTCAGGGTAATCTGAGTCTGGCTCAGGACTAGGGAAATGTCTGGTGGTATGTGTGGAGGTGGAAGACTTCCTAACCCAGGTCCCTTCTACCTTCCGAAACCCCATCCTGTGTAGGGTCCCCGGACGCATGCGATCTGTCCATCGCAATGTGCGAGAGGGTTCCCCCTCAGGAATGGGAATCTCGGCCTCCCTAAATAAAAGGGTGAACATCATGCCGTAGGGGAGGGTGAGCCTAGGTCTATCTAGTGGCTCACATAGATATCTATAAATAAGTTTTGGGAAGTTGACTGGGGTGTCCTGGAGAATATAGAACATAAGGGCGAGGTCCCTCTCAGAAACAAAGTCGAAGCGCCCAGTCTTCGGGAAGAGGGACCTAGACAGGATGCTCAGGAGGATCCGCACCTCAACTGAAAGTGAGCTAGCGGATACCTCATCCAAGGGGGACTGGGGTGGATGCCCTAGAATGGCCGTAAGGGCCTCAATCCTATCCTCAGGGTGTGCGGGTGCCACCCCAACTTGGGAAAGATGGAGGACCTGAGCAATGATATCCTCCGAAATGAATAATGGGACACCGGCTATCGTGCCCTCTATACCCCCATCGCCCCTGTGGACGGTACCGTAGAACTCCCTAACTAGTCCAGGGTATGTGGGGAGATCTAAGGTGAGGAAATACTCTAAGCCCTGGGCCCTAAGTCTCTCTCCTATCGTAAAGCCCTCCCGGGAGAGATAGTCGAAATCGACGTATCTCCCGGTGGAGACCGCCTTCCCGGCGCACGGCCTCGAGGGAACCGCCCTCGGCGGGGAACGAGCCGGAGGTTGTGGCCTCGCGGGATCGTTCCGAGCCTTGGAACGTCGCTCGGTGCCGGTTGCGGGTTGGGGCCTCTTCCGGCTTGGGACAACGGTTTTACGAGGCATGGTCGACCTAGAATGGAGTAAAACGCTAATGGACGGTGAAAGGTCGACGGAAAAAAGCTTAGGGACGGCCGGAGACGATCTAGGAGTCAGCTCTAGGTTTTTGAACAGTGGCGGCGGTGAAAATAAGTGTTTTCTAAACGATGGAGTTAGGGTTAAAAAGTCGGATCCCGACTGCGAGTCGACTCCTCTGAGTCGCGAGTCGACTCGACCTCGAGTCGACTCCAAAATAGGCGCGAGTCGACTCTCCTTATGTGCCTGTTAACCTCGAGTCGACTCCCGTCTGTATGCGAGTCGACTCCCCCTCTGCTGCCATCGATCTCGAGTCGACTCCCGCAAATGCGCGAGTCGACTCCCCCTTACGAGCCGACTCTGAAACTTACTCGAGTCGTCTCGAACTCTGGCACGCACCTAAAAATCATGCTATATTCATGCCGAATGAGGGAAAATCACTAAATTATGATCTGATTTGATGATCATTGAAACGAAACTCTATATTAATCACAATCTAATCATCAAAATCAAATGAATCTAGTGGAAAATACCACTAGGATGGATCAATCACTCCTAATCCCCTCCTAAGCACACTAAATCTCTCTTCACTTAGGGGTTTTGTAAAAATGTCAGCTAATTGATCATCAGTACAAACAAATTGTAATGTCACATCACCATTCAGTACATGATCTCTTATGAAGTGATGTCTTATCTCAATATGTTTAGTTCTTGAATGCTGAATTGGATTCTTAGTTAGATTAATGGCACTTGTATTATCACAATTAATGGGTATTTTATCTTGTTTAATGCCATAATCTTCTAATTGTTGTTTGACCCATAAGATTTGAGCACAACAACTCCCGGCTGCAACATATTCAGCTTCAGCAGTAGATAATGCAACCGAGTTTTGTTTCTTGCTAAACCATGAGATTAAGTTTTCTCCTAGAAATTGACAAGACCCGCTGGTACTTTTTCTATCAAGTTTACATCCAGCAAAGTCTGAATCTGTGTATCCTATTAATTTTTGGCTAGATTCTTTAGAATACCATAAACCTATATTCTTAGTTCCTATTAGGTATTTAAAGATTCTCTTAACTGCAATTAGATGTGATTCCTTAGGAATAGACTGATATCTAGCACACATGCAAACACTAAACATGATATCAGATCTACTTGCAGTAAGATACAATAAAGATCCTATCATACCTCTATATAGTTTCTGATCTACAGATTTACCTGATTCATCTTGGTCTAATTTGCATGATGAGCTCATGGGGGTGCTGATTGACTTGTTCCCCTCCATATCAAACTTTTTAAGCATCTCCTTGATATATTTGGCTTGATTGATGAAGATGCCTCCTTCAGACTGTTTGATTTGAAGCCCGAGGAAGTAGTTCAGCTCTCCCATCATGCTCATCTCAAATTCACTCTGCATCAAATCAGCAAATTCTTCGCAGAGGCGATTGTTAGTAGCACCGAAAATAATATCATCAACGTAAATCTGCACTAATAACATATCTTTGTTTTGCTTTTTCAGAAATAGTGTTGTATCTACATTACCCCTAGAGAACTCATGTTCTAATAGGAATTTGCTAAGCCTCTCATACCATGCTCTAGGTGCTTGTTTCAAACCATAAAGTGCTTTGTTCAATTTATATACATGATTAGGATATTGATGATTTTCAAAACCAGGAGGTTGTTCTACATATACCTCCTCATTAATATACCCATTTAAAAATGCACTTTTTACATCCATTTGAAATAGTTTGAAGTCCTTAGAGCATGCATATGCTAATAATAATCTAATAGCCTCAAGTCTAGCTACAGGAGCAAAGGTTTCATCAAAATCTATACCTTCTTCTTGATTATATCCCTTTGCTACTAGTCTAGCCTTATTCCTTATGACAATTCCATTTTCATCAAGTTTATTTTTATAAATCTATTTGGTACCTATAATTGGATATTCAGAAGATCTTTCAACTAGATTCCATACTTTGTTTCTAGTAAATTGGTTTAATTCTTCTTGCATTGCATTTATCCAATTTACATCGTTTTCAGCTTCTTCTATGCGTTTAGGCTCAAAATGTGAAACGAAAGCTAGATGATTGTTTAAGTTCCTAAGGGATGCTCTAGTCCTAATAGGTTGAGACGGATCATCTAGAATTAATTTCTTAGGATGCCCGTGAGCATACCTCCAAGCTTTAGTTAGCCCATGATCTACTATAGTCTCTTGGCTTGATGATGCATCTTCAATTAATTTTTGACTGTTATCTTGTAATGTCATCTCGTCAATCTTTTCTTCAAGAATTTCCGTATCATCATCAAAATTAACTCTCTTACTAGAAGAGATATCACTAGAATCATCGAAGACAACATGTATGGATTCTTCTATAACTAGGGTTCTTTTATTAAAGACTCTATATGCTTTACTAGTTGTAGAGTACCCCAAGAATATGCCCTCATCAGATTTAGAATCAAATTTTCCTAGATTATCTTTCCCATTATTATGAACAAAACACCTACATCCAAAGATATGAAAATAGTTTACCTTTGGTTTTCTGTTTTTCCAAAGTTCATAAGGTGTTTTTTTTATAATAGGTCTCAATAAAACTCTATTTAGTATATGACAAGAAGTATTAATGGCTTCTCCCCAAAAGTACTTAGGGAGGTTACATTCACATAACATGGTTCTAGCTATTTCCTCTAGAATTCTATTTTTCCTCTCCACAACTCCATTTTGTTGTGGTGTCCTAGGTGCAGAAAAATTGTGTGTTATCCCCTTTTTACTACAAAACTCATCAAATAAATGATTTTCGAATTCGGTACCATGGTCACTTCTAATAGCTATTACTGAAGTATCTCTAGCATTGGTTACTTCTTTATGAAATTTCTTGAAAACTGAAAAAGCTTGATCCTTATGAGCTAAGAACATGACCCAAGTGTATCTAGAATAATCATCTACAATAACTAGACCATATTTATTTCCACCTAGGCTTGTGGTTCTAGTTGGTCCGAATAGGTCCATGTGTAGTAGTTCTAGAGGTCTAGAGGTTGAGACACAATTTATAGATTTAAAGGAGTTCTTTGATTGTTTGCCAAATTGACATGCTTCACATATTTTATTCTTTTCAAACTTTAATTTTGGCAAACCTATCACCGAATCTCTTTTAACTAGTTTAGATATTGTGTCCATGCTTGCATGACCTAACTTACGGTGCCATAACCAACTAGCATCATTGTCCTTAGTTTCATTAACAACTAAGCATGGGTTGTGTTTGGCAAGATCCTCAAGGTCTACAACATACACATTTCCACGTCTTATTCCTTTAAAAACTAAACTATTGTCATTTGGGTTTGTTACGATGCATAGTGATGGTTTAAACATAACATCATAACCTTTATCACATAATTGACTAATGCTTAATAAATTATGCTTAAGACCGTCAACATATCTAACATTATCAATAAAAGTAGAAGAGGTAATTTGTACTTTACCTATACCAATGATGTGACCTTGGTTGTTGTCTCCAAAAGTCACAGCACCTCCCTTCTTAGCTTCAAGGGTGAAGAATTGATCCTTGTCACCCGTCATGTGTCTTGAACAGCCACTATCCAAGTACCAGCAATTTTTGTTGACCTTGGCTGCAAGACACTCCTACACAAGCAGATCATATAATCTTAGGTACCCAAGTTTTCTTGGGTCCTTCATGGTTAGTCATATTGGTTCCTTTTGGAACCCATACCCTTTTAATTTTTCTTTTAGTTTTTCCTTTCCTATAGTCACATACATTTGCTTTATGTCCTACAGTTCCACAACAAAAGCAGGTTACTTTCTTAGTTTTGCTTTCTCCAGCTTTAACAAAGAAGTTACTCAGAAGTTTTTGCTTATTTTTAGGTTTATATCCTAAACCTGCTCTATTGAATACTGCTCGTTGACTATTAAGTATCATATTCAGTTTTTCTGAACTATATGTAAATTTTTCAACCAAGGGTTTGTATTTTTCAAGTTTTTTAGTTAGTGTTTGTTTTTCTGCTTTTAGATCATTCAGTTCTTTTGTGATACTCTCATTTATATGTTTATTGTTTTTGGGTTCTAATGTTTCTTTGTTCAGCCTTTCATTTTCTTTAGTTAAGGTATTATTCTTTTGTATCAAGATTTGGTTGCTTGTTTTAAGTTCTGCATTTTCTTTGGTGATACAATCCTTATCCTTAACTAACTTATCGTATTTATGTAGGTAAGATTGATTAGCTATTTTTAGTTCTTTATTCTTAAGATTTATGGCCTTATATTCAATCATTAATTCATTAAATGCATCATACAATTCATCAAAGGTAAAATCGAGATGCGTGTTGGATGTTATCTCATTTTCATTGGCCATGAAACAGAAATTGGCCTTTTCTTCTTGTTCCTCATCCGATGATGAAGATGATGCGTCGGAGTCCGATAAGGTGGTGACAAGGGCTTTCTTCTTCTTGTACTTGCTGCCCTTCTTTAGTAAGGGACACTCAGCTCTGATGTGCCCCGGCTTCTTGCACTCATAACACCCAATCCCCTCATTTTCCCTTTCCTTACCTTTATCCTTGCGATAGGAATTTGAGGGGCCTCTCCTTTGATGATAGGACTTCTTGTGGTTGATGAATTTTCTGAACTTGCGCACAAGAAGAGCCTCATCATCATCTCCCTCATGATCTTCTTCTTCACTGCTGCTACTGCAAGACAAATCTTTGTTAGATGATGTAGATTTGAGAGCTATTACCTTTTTCTTATGGGAGGACTCTTCTTCGCTGTGCTGCTTCATTGTTAGCTCGTGAGTCATTAGGGATCCAAGGAGCTCTTCAAGTGGAAGCTTGTTCAAGTCCTTAGCTTCTTGGATTGCCGTCACCTTGGCTTCCCATGACCTTGGTAGACAGCGAAGAATTTTCCTGACAAGATCACTGTTAGTATAGTTTTTGCCAAGGCTTTTTAGGCCATTGACAATGTCAGTAAACCTAGTGAACATGCTAGTGATTGTCTCATTAGAATCCATCTTAAATAGTTCATACTTATGAACTAATATATTTATTTTGGATTCTTTGACTTGATTCGTGCCCTCATGGGTCACTTCAAGTCTGTCCCAAATCTCTTTTGCAGAATTGCAAGTAGAGACTCTATTGAATTCATTCCTATCTAATGCACAGTAAAGCACATTCATTGCTTTAGAATTGAGTTGTGCCTTTCTCATGTCATGTTCATCCCAATCCTTTTCTAGTTTAGGTACAGTGACACCCTCTACATAGATGGATGGGATGTATGGTCCATTTACTACAATGGTCCACATCTCATAGTCTTGGGCTTGGATGAATATTCTCATCCTAGCCTTCCAATATGAGTAGTCGGATCTATTAAAGAATGGGGGTCTTTGGGTGGACTGACCCTCAATGTGGGAAGATCCAAATGGGGTTGTCATTTTGATCTTTTACTCTTAGGGTAGAAGAGTTTAGGCTCTGATACCACTTGTTACCCAGATAGACAACCCAAGAGGGGGGGGGGGGTGAATTGGGTTTTAAAATAATTTTGCAATTAAAACATTGTGGATGACTAATTAATGCTTTACCAAGATGATTAATTAATTGCTATGTGCTGTGAATGAAATGAGAGTAAAAGAAAGAGACAAACAATCACAAACACAAGGCTTTTATAGTGGTTCGGAGCTAACCCTTGCTCCTACGTCCACTCCCCAAGTCTCACTTGGGAATTCACTATAACCCCTTGGATTACAGCCGGTTGTTTTACAAGCTCACAACCAAACTTGTTGTTTTACGAGCTCACAACGAACTCGGTCGGTTTTCCCTGGCTCACCGACTAGAACCACCCTGATTGTTTTTTCGGGATCACAATCGAACCCTTACACGTTGGTTTTACACTCGGCTCACCAACCAACCTCTACACCCTTGATTCAATCCCCCGATTGAACCAAGCAAAGACAAGATGGAAATAATGACAACAAACAGAAAAACAGAGCTTCTCAAAAGCAGATAAATAACAATATAAACTAGAGAGAAGTTAAGAGCCCTCAAACACGTTTGAGTTGGAGTAGAGTAGGGCTTCTTGAACTTCGGGTCTCCTCTTGAATGTCTGGTCGACTTGAATGCAGGAGGAGATCTCTTTCAATGTTTGGGAAGAGGTAGTTGGATGGAGTTATGGCGCTCTTCCCTCTTTTCGTTGAAAAACCACTTGCAGAGAATGAATGCTTGATTTCTTTGAATGGAATGGTAGTTCTCTGCCTTGCTACAGTCCTCTGTGGCTATTTAAGCCATCCCCCACGGAAACTAGCCGTTAGACACCTTTTTCTGCCCGTTCTGCACACTCTGCACAACCTGACAATATGTCCATTGGTGGTCGGAGTCGACTCGCGCGATCAGGAGTCGACTCGGCTGTAGCGGAAGTCGACTCATGCTTTTCTGGAGTCGACTCGGCAACTGTTCCGGATTTGAATTAAAGTAGCCTCTTCGACTGGGAGTCGACTCGTCTTGACCCGGAGTCGACTCGCCAACTTCTGGAGCTGACTTGGCATTTTCGGAGTCGGCTCATCTCATGAAATCCATGGAGCTAATTTTCAACTTGGCCCACTCGAGTCGACTCGACAATCCTGGGAGTCGACTCGGCGCTCAGAGCCCGAACTTCCGATCTTCTGTCTTTTGGCTCGTCCAGTCTTGGAGTCGACTCGGACTGTTCTGGAGTCGACTCGGCTCTCAGTTTCCGAAACATGGCCTTCTGCCTTTTTGGTGTAGCGCTGCCTTGGGGTCGACTCGAGCTGTCTGGGAGTCGACTCGGCTCTCAGAGACAGTAAATCGGTCTTCTGTCTTTTTGGGGTCGCGCTGTCTCGGAGTCGACTCGCGCATTGCGGGAGTCGACTCGAATCTCAGAGTCCGAAAACTGCTCTCTGACTTTTGCCTTGTGAACCACTGAGAGTCGACTCTCGCTTTCTTTGGAGTCGACCTACCAACCATCGGAGTCGACTCGCGTTCCACAGGAGTCGACTCGAATCTCAGGGTCAAAATTCGCTCTCTGACTTTTCTGTCTGTAACTCCTTGGAGTCGACTCATACTACTCCGGAGTCGACTCGGTAAACATCGGAGTCGACTCGCGCACTTCAGGAGTCGACTCGCTGACAGGTTTTGAGTTGATGCTTTCTGCTCGTCTGTCTGTTCTCAGTCGGAGTCGACTCGTAATGATCCGGAGTCGACTCGAGCCCGTGCCAGTGATTCTGATACGCTTGGAGTCGACTCGTAATACTCCGGAGTCGACTCGAGTCTCAGACTTTGGTTCAAACTGACTTCTTAACTTATCCAAAATATTATGAACCAAGTCTAGAAACACTTTAGACAAGATTTTCACTGAAACACTCAATTGAATTCATTAGTAAACAAGAGATATACTCAAATGCTTTGAGCTCATCAAAATCAAATAGGGTTATGATCAATCACTCTACAACTTGCTAGTATCCGGAGATGACTCGGCCCTCTGGAGACGACTCGTTCTCAGGATTCTAGAGATCTTTCTTTCAGGTTTACTCCCTCGAGTCGACTCGGATTCTCTTGAAGTCGACTCGGTTCTCAGAGACCGAAAAATTGATCTTTTGTCTTTGGAGTTGAACTGCCTCGGAGTCGACTCGGATCGTCTTGGAGTCGACTCGGCTCTCAGAGACCAAAAACTGATGTTCTATCTTTGGAGTTGAATTCCCTCGGAGTCGACTCGGATTGTCGTGGAGTCGACTCGGCTCTGAAAGCCCGAAATTGGTTCTCTGTCTTTTAGTCTTGCTTTCCTCTAAGAGTCGACTCTTGCTTGTTTAGGAGTCGACTCCCCAACTGTTGGAGTCGACTCGAGTTCTTCTGGAGTCGACTCGGTAACAGGGTCTAGAAACCACTTCTCTGTCTTTCTGTCTGTTACTCCTTGGAGTCGACTCGGAACTATCGGGAGTCGACTCGGCAAGCATCGGAGTCGACTCGAATTCTTCAGGAGTCGACTTGGTGACAGGGTCTGAGA